>NC_041371.1:3583196-3613196 GCF_900634415.1 Cottoperca gobio | reverse complement strand
CATCAGCATTTTGCTGCGAAAGGTCAAGCAATCATACGACAATTCAGCATTTTTATCTGTGAGCTGAAACATTTCCCAGAGCTCAGGTACGTCTCAGCGCTCGCCATCAAAATGTCACCAATCATCTGCTGCTTCAGTCTCCTAATGTTTGACCTGCACAGCTTTATTTGAATTGTGACTTTCTCTCCGAGCTGAATATCAGCAGGAACTGATTCACTCTGCCGTAATGAGCTTCTCCTCAGTAATTGAAGACATGCTTGTTTAGTCCACGGGCTGTTTGAATTGTCGTCTGCAGGAGCCGAACTGCTGAGTGTGGAGAATGAATGCAGACGCTAATGACGGCACTGAATCAGAGTGGAGCTGTTTGTGCTTCAGCGGCTGCAGGTTCACAGGGTTAATGTTTCTGCTTCAGGGCCAGGAAGGCAAATAAAGGTGGTAATATGGTAATCTGAGGAGTGGAGAGGAGAGGACACGTCCACCAACACCATGAAGGGGTGGAACTGCTCTTCTTCTTTCAGAGCCTCCATGTTGTCCCTCTCTCTTCGTCTGTGAAGGTGCAACCTGCAAACACGTTTGAATTCTCCTCAAAGGTGTTAAAGAGCAGCCGTGATTCAGCAGCTCATTTATTCAGCTACTCTCATTTATGTGCTGCCGAGACTAATTACATGCCAAATATTCTCTTTTTGTCACAGTAGACTAAATTAAAGTCCCGACCTGAGAGAAGAGAAGAGAAGAAGAATCTCACACGAGTTTCTTTATGCAATGAATAAACATGAACGTTGACACTGTTATGTTGACATTCAGGAGTTCAGAATCTTAATCGTGATTAAATTAATACTGTTTAATCAGACGGCTTCATTTCTTCTTGCAATCACAGGACTTTAACATTTGTTAAAGGATCATTTCACCCAAATTAAAGAGCAACTCACCTACTTACCTCTTATCTAGACGTAAAGATAATGTTGCTGTCTGACATTTCTGATTTACATCTCTTTATAAAGATTATAAACCCTGAATAATTCAGAGAGTCACTTTCTACAAGGGTAATGTTCATTTAAATAACTGTTTATATTTGGGTGAAATTACCCTTTAAATAGAGAATAAATTAATATAATGTACTTTAGTCTCAATTCATATGATAATCCGATGATGTATCAGGATTTGTAGATGTCTCGCTGTAACACTGCAGGACCTGCGAGTCAAAAAATAAATATTTATTATTTATCTGCGTTCTCGCCAAGAGTTGGATGCAATGATCAAAACCAGTCTCATGTCTGCAGTTACATAAGATTAGCATAAAGAAACACTGAAGTTAACAATGTCCGCCCAACAGTAACTCTAAAGGTCACTAATTCAAATGTGATATCTTGTTTGTAACTCTCCAGTTTCCAGCCTTTAAAGGAGAACTACTCCTTTAAAGTGTTCAAGCTGTAACACAATAGGTAGTGTGCAAACACGAGACAAAACTGTGACGTATGCGTGCGACGCCATGTTGGATGATATACAAATCAACAATGGCGTCTAAAGCGAACAACAACAACTCCGACTTCTTCAAAGTATGTTGACTCTCTGGATCCTCTGCAAAGGCAAGATTCAGAGGAAAAGTCCAAATATGCGGCCGTGACCCGTACACGCTAAAGCTGTCGGATTATATTGAGGATTTAGATTCATTACCGCCGATTGAATATCCGGATATCGTGAACTACCTTGTGCTACAAACGTCGTGGGCAACCAACGCACAAGTGAAGGCATACAAGAGCTTAGATGCTTATAATGTCTTTGTTTCTGGCTGGGTTGGTAGTCTTCTTACCAAACCACTGAAAGATGACAGGGTGCTCGTCCATGCCCGTGTAAATCACTCTCAAAGAGCTCGAGATACACCGCTCAAGCCAGTGGTTTGTGAGTGAGAAGAGCGGCGATGTTATCCTCGCACACTGTGATTGTATGGCTGGATTAAGCGAAGCATGTTCTCACATTGGTGCTTTGCTTTTCGCAAGTGAAGTAGTCTCAAGAATAAGCCAAACAAAAACATGCACAGAAGAAAAGAGCAAACTGCCATCACATGTAAAGAAAGTGCCTTATTTACCAGTCAGCGATGTGGAGAAGTAAGGTCTTACAGTGTTCGGGTATATCATAAGCACAAATGTTTAACGTAAACATTGAAAACATAGCTTTAGCATGAGCTCTTACCAGATATAAAGTGGACGCCACACACACGGGTGAATTGTGCTTCTTCTTCTGTTAAATCCTCACGAGTTATGTTGCTAAACCAGCGTACGGCGTTCGGTAGACAGTAGTTCATCCCTCTTTTGTGGATCGTTGTTTTTGATGATTGTAGGAAATCTAAAGAACCGTTTCTCCGGGTCACGAGTAGCGTCATGACCACAATTATACACTGCGCACACGATTGGCATTTTCTTTCAATCTTAGACGTTTAAATACAAAGAAAATTACGAAGCGTTGCAGCAACTCACACGTGAACGGGCGCAGTCTTGGTCGTGTATATCATCCAACATGGCTGACTTCCGGGTTGGGACGTAAGCGTGACGTCACATGCACACGATCTATAGGAAAGAAAGAAAGAAAAGCAACGAAGGTGAGAAATGAACGCTTGTGAAATGAGTGTTGGTTTTCTTCACATTCATTCTGTACTTTGAGCTCTCTTCTTCTGCACTTGTTGATTTGATCAGATTGAGCTTTAGATCACCAACAGAAGATACAAACTGATCCTCCACCTCCACAGTCACGGAGATGATTAGCTCACAGCCTCATCTGAAGCAGAGCAGAGGATTGTGGGCCGCTGGTGTCCAACCACTCCTCCCATCAGCAGCACTGGGCCCAGTCGCATCACATCGGCTGTATAAAGGAGACTCTCTCAGCTCCGTGTAATTATCACACATTTGACACAGTCTGAGCGTCTCGGTTAGAATACGAATGAGGAAGTTAAAAATACTGAGATCACAGCGAACCAAAGCCTCGTACCTGAAAGAATGATCGACGCCTCGACTCCCATCGATGTCCTGTCCGAGTCCTCGCTCACACACGCCAACAGGCTGCTCATCTCTTCCTTTGAGAGGTGAACTCCTGCAGGTATAAAATACATATCAGTACGTGTCGCAGGTTTATCCAGACTGTATGGCACAAAGCCCAGACCTGCTATTGATGTGTACAGCTTTCAGTGATGCAGCTAATAAGAGCGTAATGATTTGTGTGTTTTTAATCACATGGGAAACCTCCTCCCTGATATCAGAGGTCGGGTCCAGGCAGGTTGTCATCACATCCTGTTCACTGACCTTCATAACATATGCTAATCCACAAACACACAAAGGCATCCTTGTAAACTAAATCCAATCCTTTCGTTTCAGCTCCGTCCAAAGACTGATATGTGACAAAAGAAACTGAATCTCTGTTGAGGTGACTGAAGGAAGGCGTGTTAATTGCTGAGGCTGTTTTGGCGCTGAAGGTTGAAAGACGTGTTTTATAAAACAGCGTGTATTCCGGTGAAAGCAGAGTCTCTCTTTTTCATTGTTTTGTTTTACTTTTCCAGAGATGATTTGTCAGCTGTTACATTTCAAAGAAGCACATCGTGTGGTTTCTCATGTCAGCTCAGCTGCCCTTCGCTCTGACAAGCCTCATTACGCCCCGCAGTAAAAAAAAAAACAGCCGAAGGCCCCCACTGACTCGCTTCATCAAGGCCTGACTGGCAGGCTAATGGCCCCACTCGATAATTAAACATCATAAGCTCCTTCTCCAGAGATTGGAAATCATAAGTTCCTCATCATGTCACGCGTTGAAGTGTACTTGTAATAAACACCCAGATGGAGCGTGTGAATGTTTCTACAGTCTGTAGGAATCAAAGTTTAGTTTGTGGAATAAATACAAAGATAAACTTACAAATGTATTTACATGAAGAGAAAAGAAAACGTCGAAGAAGACAAAATAGATCCGGAATTTATTTTATTTTAAATACAAACACAGTCTTTAAACATTGTGTAATTATTTTCTTTAACAATATATATATTTATTGACTCATGGATATATGTCGAGACTCATAATGTAATGAAAATGTTTAGTGCATCATAACAATAATATAATATATAATAAGTGTTTTCAGAGCCGTCCATCTGCTGATGAAGACTATGAGATGTGTTTGAAAGCGCCAAAGAAAAAAGGCAGTAAGACGACCTTGCAGGATATAGTTCACGATTTGAAGCCAGTTGTTTTGTCACCAGCGTCGCTGCTGTAACATCAGCGGCGCTGTTAGAGGCATCGACACTTCCTGAGCGTCTTGTTTGCACCGAGCGTCCTGCGGGTTCACATTGATCCGACTGTGAATGTATTGAGTACAGACGTGATGTGAGCTGAAACACGTCCAGCTGATGGACACATTAATGCATCGCACTGACAGTGACGTGTGTGTTTATGCAACCTGAATATGTGTCTGAAATATGAAGAAGAAAATATGGCAAATAAATTTTTTTGAGAAAGAACGTCGTTTTGTTTGACAAATAAAACAGATTTGACACAAACTAATTAGATGTAAACTTGTTATACTGACACATTTATGAAGGCAGATTATCCCAGGACACATAAATGCTTCTGTCGCTCTCATTAAGCCGCTGAACAGTTTGCAAGACTCACAACTTCTTCTGTGGGAGGAACCTAAAATAACATTATTGTCAGACAGGCCGATAGTGGTACAGAAGCAAAAATCAAATCATTAATTCTTCATCTCAATCGTGACCTTTATCCAGCACCTCCAGCCCACACAGCACTGTCTGTCTATCTGCTTTGTGTCTGCAGGGAGGAGAGATTCAACCACACACACAAGTTATCGAGGTGCCAGTCAAGATAAAGAAGAGCCGAACATGACCAGAGCAAAGAGCAGAGAATCAATTTGAAGTCAGATTTGAAGATTCTTGTCTCCTCTGCAGCCTCGAAAACAATGTGTCATCGTGTTGTAGGTTCTACACCTACAGAACATTATGAAGTGCGAACATTGTGTTGGAACATAAACTCTAATTGTGACCTCTTGCACTTCAGATGTTTGGTGTGTGTGTGTGTGTGTGTGTGTGTGTGTGTGTGTGTGTGTGTCCAGCTGTCTGCACGATCAGTCCAGCAGACAAATATGTGCAGATGACGTAAGATTTTCAGTTTGCGCTCTGTAAATAATCGGGGAATCAAAGTAATAACGCTGCTAATGACGTCTCTATTTTTAAACACGAGGCTTCACAGTGTCTACGCAAATATTTGCAGAAACTGCTGCTTTCATTTCATGCCTACACGTAGAGCTTAATAACGTTATTCATTTTAACGGAGGCTGCATGAGAAAGGAAAACACTTTGTACCACTTTGAAGTAATAATATATATATTTTGTTTTAACTTTGTGTCAAAGAGGGAACATCTAATCTACCAGAAGTGAGAAGTTTAAGACATGAGCAACTTTTAAAGAAAAGATTTCTACATTATTAATCTTTTCTGACAACATAAAGTTCATGACAGGCTGCGAGTGATCATTAAAACTATATCAATTGTTTGAGTATTGTCACGTTGTCAGCACAACTTTTAAGGTATTTAGAGACTGTGTGTGTGTGTGTGTGTGTGTGTGTGTGTGTGTGTGTGTGTGTGTGTGTGTGTGTGTGTGTGTGTGTTTGTTATGTAGTAACCCGATGAACACAATTAGGGCTTCAAACACCTCAGAGCAACACAAAGACTTCCAGTGCATTCAAGCTGCTGTCAGGTACAATAATGTGTTTCAACCAAGAGGAAAGAAGATAAAAGAAATGGTGGAAGGTAATAAGTGAAGGCGAGACAAAGATTTCAGCCAACTTTCATGTAACATATTCCAGCACGGACAGAAGGAGAGGAATAAAGGTGGTTTTGTTCGACACATCAGCCTTCCAGGTGTCCGTGTGGAAATAAAAGAGCGAGCAGACGGGACACAGGAGCTGCGTGTTCAGAGGGTGAATGGAGCTCCTCGGGGAGATCACGCTCACAACTCCACACAAATATCTCTCTCATGTTTATCAACGTTGGATCTCGGTTATCTGAAAGCTTTGAAGAGCCGCTGATGAACCCAGGAGCCGGGCACACATTGTGTGAGATCTGAATGAACACATCAGTGTCTGCAGTGACTCGACGTTTCTCCATTTTTACATAAAGAACTCAAAAATGACGACGGAGAAATGTGTCCCGTTCATGCACACGATGCACCGTGAGTCATGAGAAAGATATAGATAGAATACATATGGATAAAACACACCTGTTATTAATTAGGATGTGCAGAGTAACGTGTTGCAGGCAGTGCTGGAAGAAGTATTCAGATCCCTACTTTAAATACTCCATTACGTCAGGAGGAAATGTACCTGAAGCATTAAAGCACTCAAATGCAGAAGTTTTAAATGTACATTTATCTCACTTATTCCTGATGTTTTTATATCGACATGAAGAATAAAAACTGATGTGCTGCTTAACAGACGAGTTAAATATTAAAACAACCATATAAAGAAATCTAAAGTTTCTTGGTTCGACATCGTTGCCCTTTATTTTGAAATGCTGCAAACATTTTGTTCTCTGCCCAACACAGATATTAAAGAGTTAAATTCCACATAAAGAGCTCTAATTGGGCAATTTATGTTCATTTCCTCACTAATATGATGGGGGGGTGGGGGGGGGAACAGATTAAAGAGGAGCGTTTTGTCACAGCCTGGTTATTGTGTTGCTTCTTTGTACATTTCCATCGTGCTGCATACTTCTCATGAGATGATAAGGAAACTAAAACTTGAATGTGTTTCCTGTTGTTATTTGGGTTGTTTGACATTCAGTGTCTGTGTTCAGAGATATATATATATATATATATATATATATATATATATATATATATATATATGCACTCTGTCAGACTGAGAGACACTCTGAGTCTTTAGATTTAGTTGTATACTTATACAAGTCTTCTGGTATATTAAAGGGCCAGTGTGTGTTTTTTTCTGAGGAATCAGATTGAAACAAGATTGTTTTATTACATGAAGTCATGCAGTGTACCCGCCATTTAACCCGTCATGATGGCGTGCAGGAGGACGTCTGCAGCTGGAGACTTTATGTATCCATTATTACACCAAAGCTTGTAATTATCTTCCATTTTAGCTTCTTGCTCGACACATTAAGCAGTCAGAGACGACACTGAAACGCGCTGAAGGGGAATGAGAGGGAGTTTGTTTGCTGGCAGATGTGTTCAGCTTGAGCTCTGCTTTACTCTCATGTTGGCAGAGTGTGTGTGTGTGTGTGTGTGTGTGAGGTCTGTTGAAGGGCAGCACTTTCCACATGCAGCCAGTGGACCCGGCATCCAGGCTGTGAGCAGCAGACAACCCGCTTCTCATTTCCCCTCCTGATTCGGCTTTGGACGCCAGCTGTAATGTTGTCAGATGTTCACATTAACACATGGCGTTTGGAAATGTGGACTTAGTTCGGCAAAGTTTGCTTTATACATAACTGCACGTCACGGTTGAGTCAACTCCCTGGACGTGTAAATAAAAAGTAAATATCTGATTAGTTAGATGCATTGTCAAAAACTAAATAAGAAAACATTTTATATTATTTAATTCAGTAAAAGCACCAGATGCTCCTGATATCTGAGAATACTTTATATGAACCTAGAATACAGATGCTGTTACTTTTCATACCATATATTTTACACATTTTAGTATTTTATAGGAATATGAATCATTTAGACGGTGTATGCAGGGATTTAAAAATGTTTTAGTATTTCCACAGTACGCTTATATTACTTGTTATTTGTTGCTAAGTTAGTTTTATCAGTTCCTGCAAAGCATTTGTCCTGATTTTACACTGCAGCATCTTTTTAATGAAGTGGCACCAAGAAGCAGTCAGAGAGGCTCATGGGAAATCAGAAAACTGAAGTAATCAGAAATAAATACAGCGTTGGAAATTGTTGGTGATTTCTCCAAGTGCAATGTTTTGTAATGTGTGCGCCACTCTCCCCCATCACGGTGCAAACCTCGACGACTCCAGAAAACGATAAGATGAAGTTGTAGTGTGTAGGTGCCATAAGCAATTTTTTAAGAAACTGAACAAATATATATTGTTCTTTCATAATAAATGACAGAGAATTGAAAAACCAACACTCATTCTGCGTTTAAGTAAAACATCTAAAATACATAATAAAGAATAGCAAGTCATCTGCAAAGAGTTAGACGCCAGAATAAAAGTGGAAAGCCCTAAAGAAATACATATCAATCTTAGAGAATTAAGCAGTTTTGACTCCCAGTGTCAGCAGCCTGTCAGCACTCATTAATATTATTGTTGTTGTTGACGTGTGTTCAGAAATGGGAACCACGTCATGTTTGATTCAGCGTACACTGTAAAATCATTTAGCAAGATTTCCACCACGGAGAAGTCTTTGAGCTCTGAACACCAGAGCTGCAGGGGAGAACACACACACACACACACACACACACACACACACACACACACACTGGGCTCTGTGGGAGTAGATGTGATGCAGGCTTGATTAATGATTTGATAACTGTTGAGGCGTTAAACAGAGCGCAGGGAGAGACGAGATTCCCCGATGAGGAGTGGAAGCAGAGCTGGCTGCTGATGTGATGTGAAGGGTTTCTCCCCACCTGCCGCAATGCATGCTGGTTAGGTGTATCTGTACAGCCGTTAAACACCGTGCCGGGCTTCTTAACACCCAACATTTGAAAAAGAAGTGTATACTAAACTCCAGATAAAAGGTCAACTGGAGAGTGAATAGTAGCTGTGTAGTTCCTCAGCTTCACACAGACTCTCACTGCTCGTGCATCCAGGGAGGCAACATGAAGAAGTGCACTTAAACATCTGTTTCCACCGCGGCCTATTATGGTTGATTAAATCAATGAAGCAGGTGAACGGTTCTTCTGTCAGTGAGTCTCCTGCACCTTTAGTCTGACTCTGAGGCTCTTCTCTGCCGTCATTAACAGCCAGACTGCAGCTCTGTTCTGCTCTCTGAGCTGCAGGCAATGTCAGCCACTAAGGAAACAGGACAATTACACACATAATGAACACTGCTGAGAGGAGAGATTAAAACTTCAACTGAGCCAGGTGTGCCGCTGAATGTGAGAGTCAAACGTGCCGCCAGATTTATGAAATGAAGACAGGAGGACGAGAGGAAAAGGTGAGACTGGATAAATAATGGAACTGAAGTCAGGTGAGAATCAGTCGTGTTTTTAATCTTCATCAGATGATACGAAGAGATTAAAAGTGTTATGTCTCCGTGTTGAGAGCAGTCGGCTGCTTTCTCATTAAACAGTTGTTCAGTGTTTCTACAAAGGCTTTCATTGATGAAACACCTCGCATGTTGTGAAGCTGCAGACTACACACAGAAAGTTGTGAGCAGTGCAGTGAGAGCGCTGCTTCATAACTCCCTGCCTCTCTGATGACCTTATTTTCTTTAAACTATAATTCAGAGGTCTTGAGTTAAGTGGCCCTCTGATTCAAATGATGTTATTAATCAGCCGCCAGAGGAGAGGAAACACTAATGACCTTTATAATGAGAGGGCTGGAGTCAACAGTCTTATGTTAAGCTCCTCGCCTCCTGCTGTGCCCTCTTCCTCCTCAGCCCTTCTTTTGTCCTTTCTAGTCTCTTCTCCTCCGCTCTTCTCCAACCATTTTTATCCTCCAGAATCTAAATGACGTGATCATTTTTGTCTGCATCTCACCTGCAGAACAAAGAGCAACACTCACCTTGTGAACTGTTATTCCCCGTGTGTCCACCCTCATTGTGTTCACCTCCTGCCATCACCTGACCTGCACAGCTGTTCCTCGTTCCCTCATTTAGCCCCAGAAACAGCAGCCGCTACTTACTGTGTTGCCTGTCGCTGACCGGCTGTGACTTCTTATGATTGGGGAACTCTCTTTTCTCAGTGTTTCACATCACAAAAGAGACATAAAGCTGATTTCAGGCACACAATCCAATCCTGCATGAAATAAATGAGGGATTTTGATTCCTCATATGATGAATACTGATAGAGAATTAGCACTTTATGTAAAGTCCTTTGGATCGTACGTTGCTTCTGTTTATCTGCCAGCTTTCTGCTCGTGTCGAGGACGACATGGTTAACAGGAGAATCTAAATGTGGCAGGTCTAAGGGGTGGATATCCGCTGCCTCCATGTGTCATCATAAAAGAGAGAGTAGAAGAAGAAGATCTCCTCTGACCAATGCGCCTGTCCCCACACGGTTTCTATGGAAACCGAGCCGGCCAATGACTGAGCTTCACCTACTGATTCAGAAACAGATCAGAGAACATCTCCCAACAGGAAAACGGTAGATAAGATGAAACTTCCAGAGATCACCGTGAGGGGGAATTGAAATGAGGTTTTGGGTGTTTCCAGGTGGAAATGGCGTCGCCTTGGAACATGATGGTATCTCCCTGTCAGGTGTCATGTTAGCAAACAGGCAGGCAGAGAAAAGACCAGATGTGAGCCGCCTGTCACAGACCAGACACGCATCACACAGGAGCGTGTCGTTCATCTGGCCGGCTTTAACGTTCCAGATGTGTACACTGGATATGAGGAGGAGGGAAATAGACCCGCAGCATTTTGTATTTGAGCTCATGCACATTTTAATATTCCTTTCTGCTGAGCTGTGGCCCTCAGCGTCTTGATGCCGACACACAAGGCACGCTTTAGTGAGCCAGAGTAACTCTGATGTAAACCCATTATTAGACGCTCGGAGCACAACTGTTGTTTTACTAACGCTACGTCACTGAGTCACATGACGTCACGCCCGTAGCTTTAAGTTACGTAGTTATAAGGTTCCCTACTCTCCAAATCCTCACCTGATGACTTGAAAGTAAAGATACAGGACAGAATAAGCTGATACCACTTCAGACATGAAGAATCCGTATCTTTAATGATCTACTGTGATGAACACAAAACGGGTTCTTTAGATTAAAGTATGGAAAAGAATCACACACACACTGAAGAGTCCATCAGCAGCGCCACCATCATGTCGGAGGTTTACTTCCTGTTTGTGAGCGTGTGTTTGGAGCCGACCTCAGCTGCCTCTGCCTCTGATGTTTGGCACTAAGAGCTCTCAGCTTCTGTTTTTAAAAACAGTAACTCTGCACCAGCAGAACGCTCTTCATTAAAATGTTCTGCACGGAGACAAAGCCAGACAGGAAGTCACACAGCATGCAGGCTCAGCTGGGCGGTCTGTTCGCAACGCCTTTTAAAAAGGTGTAAATATGGACTACAGCGGGTCACAGCGGGAGACACGCGAGGACGGTTCAGTGATAACTAAAGTCTGAGTTTCCAGACAAAGTAGTAAAATCAGTTTTGTCACTGAGGATACAAAAATGTTGTGTTTTGGAAAGTATCTCTCTCTCTGTCTGTCTGTCTGTCTGTCTGTCTGTCTGTCTGTCTGTCTGTCTGTCTGTCTGTCTGTCTCTCTCTCTGTCTGTCTGTCTGTCTGTCTGTCTGTCTGTCTGTCTCTCTCTCTGTCTGTCTGTCTCTCTCTCTGTCTGTCTGTCTGTCTGTCTGTCTGTCTGTCTGTCTCTCTCTCTCTCTGTCTGTCTGTCTGTCTGTCTGTCTCTCTCTCTCTCTCTCTCTCTGTCTCTCTCTCTCTCTCTGTCTCTCTCTCTGTCCTCTCTGTCTCTCTCTCTCTCTCTCTCTCTGTCTCTCTCTCTCTGTCTCTCTCTCTCTCTCTGTCTCTCTCTCTCTCTCTCTGTCTCTCTCTCTCTGTCTCTCTCTATCTGTCTCTATTGTCTCTCTATCTCTCTCTCTCTCGCTCTCTCTATCTCTCTCTGCTCTGTCTCTCTCCCTGTCTCTCTTCTCTCCTCTCTGTCTCTCTTGTCTCTTCTCTCTCTCTTCTCTCTCTCTGTCTCTCTCTCTTCTCTCTCTCTCTCTCTCTCTCTCTCTCTCTCTCTCTGTCTTCTCTCTCTTCCTCTCTCTCTCTGTCCTTCTTCTGTCTCTTCTTCTCTCTGTTTCTCTTCTCTCTCTCTCTCTGTCTCTCTCTCTCTGTCTCTCTCTCTCTCTCTCTGTTCTCTCTCTGCTCTCTCTCTGTCTCTCTCTTCTCTCTTCTCTCTCTCGTCTCTCTCTTCTCTCTGTCTCTCCTCTGTCTCTCTGTCTCCTCTCTCTCTCTCTCTTCTCTGTCTCTCTCTTGTTCTCTCTCTCTCTCTAGTCTCTCTCTCTCTCTCTCTCTCTCCTATCTCTCTCTGCTCTCTGTCTCTCTTGTCTCTCTCTCTGTCTCTCTCTCCTCGTTCTCTCTCTCTGTCTCTCCTCTGTCTCTATGTTCTCTCTCTCGTCTCTCTGCTCTACTCTCTATATCTTCTCTGTCTATCTCTCTCTATCCTAGGTCTCTCCCTCTCTCTCGGTCTTCTTGAGAAGTTCAGGAGTTGCGTGTTTTTCATTGTATAATCTAAATACTAACATGTGAAGCTGAGGATGATGGGAATGTCATGTTTCGCAGATATCTGCTCATAAACCAAATGACCGGACCCTTTTTAAAATGTGACCTGATGATGGTGTCAACAGAAGATATCATCAAAGAGTTCATCCGGAGAGGGACATGAACGCCTGGATTATTAGATACGTCCCTCAAACATATTTGAACCTCTTGGTGGCACTCGAGGAAATGTAGGAGCATCACCGAAGTCACAGGGATTCATCCTTTGGGGAACATGAACGTCTGCACCAAAGGAATCGGCATCCTCCTCCTGTTATGTTTAAGCCTTTTGTTTTGTTAACTCTGGAATAGTTTTCCAGCCTTTGTTAACAAACTTTACCTAAAATAAAGGAAAAGTGTCTGACTGCTGTTTTTTATTCAGCTTTGAAGCTGCAGCACTTCATCTTGTTTAATCTCACAAGGTTGGCTCTCACTAAGTGGGTTTGAGATAACAGCAAATGAAGATTAGACACAGTTTTACACATTAACTAATTATGAGTTAATGGCTTTGCCCTGCGGTAAACAAGAGCCTGCCGCTGGCTTCCTTCAGGCAGACAGCAGGTCTGGGACATGTTTCTGTCCTCCAGAGATACAAACTCTTGTTTCATTGTCTTGTAGCTCATAAAGGATTTAAAGCTTTGGACAACTAAAGTTCCCAAAATGCATTGAATATTGATTAAACTGATCTTTTGTTCAGGATATTTCTCTTTATTACCCAGAAGTACACTGACGCAGAGCCTGTACGACAGCTAAGTGTCTCTCTGGAGTCTCTTTTATCAGAGCTCATCTCGTCTGTTCAGACTCTGGAACTGGAATCAAGCCAAGTGCGTCCGTCAACCCGACGAGCTGTAGTGAAGTCTCAACAAGTCCAACTCCCAGTGGACACAAACACCTCCTGCTGTTGTTGCTGTGACCTTGGGCTTGTTGTGTTTGGGAGAATTTAAATCAAAGCCGACGTGTGAGGAGTGTGAGGAGTTTTTATTTGTATCAGCTGCGGCAGATAAAGAGTCCTCAGAGAGCCAGACATTGTTGTAACACATTTGTTAGGAGCTTTTCTCCTAAAGTGTCAAAGCTACAGGTTTATTAATTAGTATTGAAGTAACACAGGTGTTTCATTAACTGCCAATCAGTCTCCCTAATGACATCATTATCTGGTTGATGAGTAATGGGAGGCAGGTGTGTCTGCAGCAGCGAACAGTAGCTGGTTAAAAGCTCTGTCGCTGTCCGTGGTGCTGAAGTGACATGACGCTTCTCGCTTTCAACCTTTTGACTCGCGGGATCCCAGGAGTGAGTGGAAGTGATGAGCACTTAATTAACACCGTTAATTCAGTTCATTATCATAAAGCCTGTGACTGTGAATTTAATTTGTCAGTTAAATGTGTGCTTGGCATGTCAGGATCTTGTAACTTGTTCCCCCTGAACCTATAATATATACATATATATATATATATATATATATATATATATATAGAACACCGCGCTAGCTGTTAGCGCGCTAGCTGTTAGCACTATGTTTTGTGCAGAAGGCAACGGAGGGACTATTTTATTTTGAACATCATTATTTAATAATAAAAACTATTTAAATTGGAGTGTGTATTTTTCTTTCATATTGCCACACTTGGTAACCGTTTTATAAAAGTAATAGCTCACTTCAGACCGTGACATATGGTCATTATATCACAGTTAAGGGGGTTGTACCACGCCCCTTAACTGTGATATAATGAGCATATACCACGCCCTGTCGTGAGCTATTGCTTAAATATAATATACATTTTGAAATTCAAATGCAGACTGGGTAAAGATAATGTGGCGTTTGTGGAGAGAGGTTAGTTCTATCAAAGTGCTGATTTCCACGCTTCTTTAATAGCTGACAGATGCTGCTAATTGGCAATTAACTTGTGAGAACATCATCATCACAGAGTTCATCCTTTAAGCTACGGTCGTTTTACATTTCAACCATAATGTTCACACTTCTGTGGTAGGAAATAAATAAATAATGAGCAGAACGATCACAAACTGTAAACGGTGTTCCTAAATATTGTGAACGCTGTCAGAGTTGAACAAAGGTGGATGACTGAGAACCAGAGCGAGTGTTCGTAGGACAATAACGTAAAGTGAGCTTAAGATGAACGCTTTGCGTTATTTTGGTAATCTCAAAACCCATAAACTCCTAATCATTTCACGTCTCCTAGATTATAAAACAATCCCAGATGTCTGTTTTCAAACTTTTATCATAATGTCTGAATATCTTATATAAAGTTTACCAAGTGATACAAAAGTCCAGGAATCAGAACTGACGTTAGCAGCGCAACAATACAACAATAATTAAATGTTCTCACCGCACGGCTTCACTGCGGCGGTGGAGAGAGATGCAGACAGTAAAATAGATTTACTTGAGGAGAAGAGAGGGTTTATGAGTTGCCATTAATTATTCCCAATTACACTGTTAATAGCTTCTCATTATTGTCGCCTCTGCAGGAGTGGCAGCTTTGATCCGGCTTTCACTCGACCGGCTCCGTGTGCTGCTGCAGGTCACCGGGAGCCTTCAGTCAGTCCTCTGTGAAACGATTAAATGACTTCACAGGCTGAGCAGTCACAAAGCGGCGCCATGTGTACTCTGAATTTCACACACATTATATATTTAAGGTTCAGCTTTCAGTGTTCCTGCAAAACAAATGAATTGCAGCTGCAGGACACAGTGTGTGTGTGTGTGTGTGTGTGTGTGTGTGTGTGTGTGTGTGTGTGTGTGTGTGTGTGTGTGTGTGTGTGTGTGTGTGTGTGTGTGTGTGTGTGTGTGTGTGTGTGTGTGTGGACATATTCCATGACCACACGTGTTTACGTTGTGAACATGACGCTGCTTAGAATCAAGTTTAATTCGAAGGCTTTGTCACGTGCAGAAGAGCTTGTTGTTAATCTGAAGTCCCAGGCTCCTGCTTCAGCGCCGGAGGCAACCTTTTCTGTTGTCAACAACCCAACGTTTTAATTTTTAATGTTGTTTCTATCCTTAGAATTTGTATTCTAAATGTATTGTAGGCTATATGTGCCGTATTTCTAATCTAAGGTCTTTTATACATTATGTAGAGCACTGAGGGTGAGATGTGTTCCTTCTTTATCCTTCAGGGTTAAACGTCTTTTCCATTTTGTATGAGAAATAACATTTTCATTGATCAATTATTTATACATAAGATGTGATGTTGTTAGTGACAAATGAACTAATTAACAATCTTTTTGTTTTTACTTTCATGTTCACAAATGTTTTCATCTTTTTCCCTCCACCTCCGGTCACTGACACTTTCAGACGGTCCTTAAGAGAAATCCTAAGTCTTCATTCTGAATGTTTAAAACATCGATTCGAGCCGGTTGGATTTAATGACTGAATGCATGAAGAGGAGACGGTGAGGCGATTTAGTTTAGGGAATTATAATCTTTATTTCTGGTTAATTAACATTTTAATTATCAACGTTTTGAGTGAACTAAGTTTATTGAGCTTAAAGCAAATACATAAAAACCTTTTTATGATGAATTATTTGTCCTTCAAAGGAAATTAGAGGAAGAGATCCTCAAAGCTGGTCATTGAACATCAGACACTGATTGGATGTTAAGGAACACGCATGAAGGGAACTCAGACCTGAGACTGATTTATATTTTATATATTCGTATCCAAAGTACCTGCTTGAGAAATGTATATGTATTAATGTATTATTAAGTCATCCTCACCGTTACCTGAAGAAGATCATCTGCGGTGGAAACGTTGTCAGTCATGTGCACATAACGTGAAAGGAGACTGAACTATGGAGGCATTTTTTATCTTGATTTTTGCCAGTTTGGAGACACTGCTGACACTCGAGGAAATGATGCGTCTGACAACCTGATTGAAGTGTTTTCAGGGAATAATTGGCCCGAGGAGCGTTACTTGTTCTTGTCAAGGCATGAAGTCATGCTGGCTCTTGATTGGCCAAGATACAGGCTGCATTATTAAAAGTCGAGAAGGACATAAAAAATAACATAAAATCAGTCGATATTGTGACAATGTTAGCAAACGGTGGCCTTTGTACATATCAAGCAGATACACTAGCATTCATTTAGAGTCGTGTCTGAGCCCAGAAAGTCTATGAAAGAACAATATTTAATCTCCTTTAAGCACAAGTTTTGATCTCCACCAGGGAAATGTCTGGTTCTCTGCTAAATGCTCCACTGGGTTAATTAGCTAGCAGCTAACTTTGTGTGTCTGCTGGACAGGTGTCTGGAAATGATGCTAGTGTGAGAGCTGTAAAGTTGGGGTCGTAAAACCAAAACAATGAGCTGAAAGACGCTAAAATACTCTGTAGAGTTGAGGGGAACTGATAACTTAACTGGTCTGTCGGTTCATCACTATGAGGTGACCCCTTTCGCATTGCACATGGTCCTTTATTGATATAAAATAATGATTAGTGCAGCTTTGAAGGACTTCCAAGACGGGAAAGACTCAAACACTTGCATGTAATTTAGTTTTACAAATATTCTGACTTTAGAAGGAACTCTGAACTCTGAACTCTGAACTCTGAACTCTGAACTCTGAACTCTGAACTTTGCCTCCATCAAGACCCTCAGTGTTAAAACTGTAGGTGACTGGAGAGTAAACTGTCAGGAAAGTTTTTGATGAAGCCACAGACACAGATGTCCTGTGAAGCTCAGCGAGTCGAGCGTCTCCTCCACAGTCACTGGTTTTACTTCCACTGGGAGCGTCTAAACTCAGAGTGTGTGCACTCTCAGCACTGTGAGCTGCTGCAGATAAGAGCGTCCAGCGAGCTGCATGTACATGTGATGACAGGTGTTGATGTCTGTCTCTGTCTGCGGCGTCTTCGCTTCACATGCTGTGTCATCTTGTTGGTGCAGAGAGACAAAGAGGAGAAACTGCTGCTACCAAAACATCCTCCTGGCTGCCTGGTGGAGCCAAAACTTTGTGTCTGACGGCCTCCTGATAGAATCCAGTGGAGACCGGACTCTTCCAAAGGTTTATCAGCAGCACACAGCAGCACAATTACACCACAGTCTACAATGGGAATGATTACTGGAACAAGCTTCTGGACATTTACATAACTCAGAATGACGGCCTGTCTCTCTCTCAGCATCTCCGCTTCTCTTTTCATTTCTCTCTCTTGCATCCTGCAGCATCCCGGCATTATTCTCAGCTCCACAGTTAAACCTGTTAGCGTGTGTTACACAGAGCAGAAGGATTCTCCCACTTTCATTCACACTGATGTGATTTCCAGGACGGTTGTGTTGCTCTGGCAGGTTTAAGTTAAACATCGATTAGTGATGGAAACGGGAGAAAACATCGTCGTTTCCTTCCAAAGCAGCTCAACAAACGCAAACATCTACAATTCCTGCCAACACGCCTCCTCCATCTTCACAGGCAACAGGTCTCATGCTGGAGTAGGTAAGGAATAGGGCAGTCTTCTCTCTCCTACAGCACAACATCTGAGATCCTGGTTGGAGGATAAATAGAAAGAGTGTATTTTTCCTCAAAGTGCCTAAAGAGAGCAGCTATTATGCAAATGACTCCAGACATCAAAGTGTGTGATATTTTCCAGCGGAACTTGTTGACAACAAATGACTGGAGAAGTGGAACTTGTTGGGAGTAATCAGGCAAGACAGCGAAGCTGGAGAATCGACACGGTGGTCAAACTTAACCGAGCATGTGAAATCACAACGTGCCGGTTCCTCCTGCTTTTGTTCGGCGGTCTCCCCTGCGGAGCAGGAAGCTCGCTGGTCTAACCAAGCATGCTGTGTTAGCAGATGCTGCGACAATCCTCAGGATTTATTTAATGATTTCAGACGAAGGTTTAGCTGCTTCCTCTGTCTTAAAACACACAACGACAACAAAAGCAAAGGAAAACAACGACTCAGCCGTGACGCCCCACGTTTAGGAGGACGTGTTTCTCCTCCTGTCATTTTATGCAGAGAATACATTTATTGGAGACGGTGTGCAGCAGAAGTGTGGCGACAAATTCCTGAGCTGTTCCTTAACACTTTATGCTAATCTGCTCTATTATTTGCCCTTGATGGAGACAGCTGCACTGCACCCTCAGGCATGTTTTGCAATGATCTGATAGTGTGCCTTGCAGCAGCGATCTGTGTCACAGCTACAGCCAGCACACATTTATGAGCTCTGTCATCCAAAACAACAGAATAACACAGGGCTGCAAGATGCTCCCATTGATAGTTTCTGTGGATAAGAGCATCTGCCGTGACTGTAAAAGGAAACTGGAAATGCAGCTGTGGCTGTAAAAAAAAGCTTGTAATGCCGGTATGTTACTCCCAAATCATGTTCTACACTTTGAGGTTTACACACTGTTTGATGCACTAAACTTTAAACGTTATGTTCTCACAAACATGCTGGATCCCTGCATGCATATAGAGTAATCTGATGAGTCATTAATGAGTTGCACCACACAGACTTCATACACAATGATAATGCATTTGTTTCTTTCTGCATTCTTGTGAAGAAGATTAAGAAGGAGGCAACAAGTAACGATGTCTGAGTGTCTGAGTGTGTCGGGGAAACGGGAGGACAGATGGTGTGATGGTGGATTTAGGCAGCAGGTGGGCAAGCTCTTTTTATTGTCTCACTGTTTCGTTGCTGAACACAAACAATCCGAGAATAAACACAGACAACCAAAGCAAGAAACACATTTTAAAAGCATTTCTATTTTAAGAAAGTAATTCAGTAGTGGCAGTCCAACACATGAATTAGTTTGGTTTAATTATGTTTCTATACATCAGAGAAATGTGTGTAACACTTTAATCTGCACATTGTCATCACACTTCAGCGATGGACGCTCTAATTCACTGTCCGTCACGGTGTGCAAACATGCATGCGTTTGTATCTCCTTCCTCCTCCTCCTCCTCCTCCTCTCTTGGGGTCTCTTAAACTGCATGCACATTTCTTTGCATCTTTCCCATGCGAGGAGAGAGGAAACCGTATCGGTGATCACAGCTGGATCAGCTTTCAGTCAGCTGCAGAGACCTTTGGCGGAGTTTGTGTCTGTGCACTGTAATCTAATATTAATAAAGTTATCAGTGCAGCAGCAGCAGCAGCAGCAGCAACAGCAGCAGCAGCAGCAACAGCAGCAGCAGCAGCAGCAACAACAGCAGCAGCAGCAGCAGCAGCAGCAGCAGCCTGGTGTCTGTCGAACAAACCCTTGCACATGAATAACAACCTGCAGTCTTTATACGGGTTACTGTGTCCTGCTCAGAGGCTCAGGGACCTTCTCTACGGCCAGAATGCATTTATATTATTTCTGCGTTATTTGCATCAATAGTTTATTGATATTCTGATCGTGGACTCATTATTTAATAACCCAGAATATGAATAAGGTGTCTTTTGGTCACTGGACATTTTTTTATTAGGCTTAATGTTTCAGAGAAACATGAATCATATGAAACCTGACGCTCGGGATGATCCGCCTCACACGGGACTGAATGGAAGTGACGATACATAAAAATGTAAATGTAAAAACGGTAAATCAGAAAACACATGCAATATATAAAGAGTTTTTAAATTGGAGCACCACAAATACCTCCGGTTCAAGCGAGGAAATGTCAAGTAAGAGACTTGGGATGGATGCTTTCTCGACTGCATATAGACATGATTCTGCATTTAAATAAAATCCTGGAGGAATAAATAACACGATGGAACATTCAAGGTTAATGGAGATTTTCCTCGTACTTTGGACAGTTTTGCACTCCTGGAAGCTACCAAGGACAATTATGATGGTGTTGCTCACTGACACACACACACACACACACACACACACACAACACACACACACACACACACACACACACACACACACACACACACACACACATTCAGCCAATGAATCAGAGGTCAGTGGATTTCACGGTGAAGTAAGTTCAGTTAGCAAAGACGGGAGAGGGGAGTTACACTGAGCATTAAATTATCATTTATTAAACTGACTTGAGACCATGAATTTCAAAGACTCAGGGTCAGTTTAGTCAGGGTCAATTTAGTTCTTAATAATCTGTTCAGAAAATGAATATTCTAGTGGTCAAATTGCATTTATGTTAAATAAATGGCTGTAATATCAAATTCCTTTGGGGAAAGTATCCTGAAGCACCGCAGAGATGCAGCCGGCTTCACTGCAGAGGTATTCTTCTATGTTGCCATTTAAAATATTAGATTTAATTATTTTTGTATTCTTCATATATAGTTTTATCCGTCATTTCACTGCATTATAATTGGTCCCAAATGATTCTTCTCCCAATCATTAGTGATGGCTTGAAGCATCAAGGATAAATGGATGAAACTTCATAAAAGATGTTGAGTTTGAATCCAGGAAATAGCCATATGCATAAGCCATAGCGTGTTGTGCTTTTTATAGATGCTTGTCAGTAGAGAGATGAGTTTATTTGATAATAAATACAGATTTAGTCTGCACAGCAGTAGTTCCAGTCATTGGGAATTAAAACACAATAAAGCACATGTGGTACTCCAACATACAACAAAAACATAAACACAGAATATATACCACAAATACAACACGGGAGTGGCACAGCCGACATGTTCCGAAGCGCTCTCTGTAAAGATGACGGAGAAACCATCTTTTCAAGGTCACTGGAGATGTGCTCTCACGTAAGTGATACATCTTTAGACTCAACGGAAGATTATAATGAAAGATTATTCAAATGTGTTGAACCATAAATACCCAGGAACAAACAAAAAATGTGAAGTTGACCGTCTTCAGCTGGTCTGCAGTTTGCAGTTCATGGTTACCGACCCCCACAGTCGCCACTATACATTATATAGCGCTATATAATACTAAAGTGTATGAAAAGCATATAGAAATTGATGATTTATATCACCTGAAGTCCAGCAATCAGCATAACTACACCTAATGTATTGCACATTTTGTAAATGCACACACTTTTACACTTATCTTAATGCCAACTGTTCAATCAGTGTGTAAATTACATTATCAGTAAAGTCTGGAGTTGTGGGGCGGCAGGAACATGGGACTTCATAAAGATGGGAATCGTGTGTGTGTGTGTGTGTTCTCCCGCGGTGCTTTGTACGAGCTGCATGAAGTAGTTGCAGTCACACTGTGCTGTCTGCAGGCGGATCTGAGTATTATATTCTCCCCTTCTTTCATTAGATGAGGCTTCTGGTTGAATGGGCTGCATGTCGAGTGTTGACATGCAGCTCACAGTGGGGAGCGTAATCATCATGCAGATCTGGTAGCAGAAAGCCTGTCGGGCTGTAAGTGAGTGAGAGTGTGTTTTAATGATTAAGGAGAGTGTGATTACCATGCAGAACAGGTGGCAAGAGTCAGAGCAGAGGTCTTAAGGGAGTTTCCTGTCAGAACACACACATGACCTAGGAAACGTGTGTGTGTGTGTGTGTGTGTGCGTGCGTTTACTGTTCACCATTAGATTATACATGAAATTGAAATAAATGTGCGATATACTTTAAAGGGAAGCTGGCAGACAGACGACTCAGTGGAGCTTCAGACTCAACCTTCATGGTTGGACGGCTGAGATGTAACGAATCTGCCTCCAAATGGTCATTTCCCACAAATATGAACATCTAATCAATTGTGTTTAACAGTCTCAAATGCTATTTTTCATTTTAAAGTCAGATTAAAATCACCAACTGACGAAGTGAATAAACGTGTTTCTAATGCAGTTTTCTGTGGGCTTAACAGTAATGTATAATAAACACACTTAGAAACTGACCGACTGCAGTGTTTGTCGTCTATAATAAGGAATTACATCTATAGATATAGAATATTACTACACAATACACTGAATAAATGTAGGTTATTAAATATACAAATAATTCAAATAAACACTTTAGACTATATTTGGTGTCTAGAGGACGGGGACTTTAATATTTCTAAAATCTTCGCTCCAGTTTTGGTCCGGTGTGATTTTCACTGAACAATAAACTTTGGTTGGACTTTGGAGCCTTATCAGATTTAATATAATTGATATTCCCAAACTGAAAACCAACATTTGAAGTAAAAAAAAAACCCCATAGCTGATCTTATTTCGAAATTATTCAGTTCTTGCTAAAATGGTAATCAGTTGTTTACTCGAATACAAAAAGCAATTTCACAACTTTGGGAAAGATGAGTGTGATTACAGGAGGACAAACAGCCAACTCATGAATGCAATCACAGCTTTCTCTGCATAAATCCCTGAGTCTTATTCTGCACTCGTCTGCATCTCCTCCACCTCAGCCCTGAGTCCCTGTGTGCCCATGCACTCATGCACAATTCAAGAAACACAGTTTCCTGTATGTGTGTCACGTGGGTTTCGGCGCGCCCGTTTAGGAGACGAGCGGCAGGTCTGAGTCCATTAACCCCAACGGGAGAAGTGAACGTGAACACAGATTATAACCGATCATTTCGCCCCATAGGCACCGAACTAAATACTGGACCCATATTCCACAAGCCACATATCTTCCTCACATTCTGACACTAAATTTGCATTTTTCAGACGGACAAATCAGGAGAGAATTAACTTTGTTCATGGCCAGTTTGTCTGAATTGTCTCTCAGCAACAAACTCTCGCGAGATCTGGCAACACAGCGCGTTATCGTTAGTCAAACTGTGTCAACATTTTAAGCTAACGTTTGCAAACACCCTAGCTAGCTAATATTCGTTTGATAGCTGTGGTAATATCTAATGTTAGATAAATCAAATATAAATAGTATATATATATATATATGTATATATATTAGACTACGTATTGTTAAAAACAAAACAGCAGCCACAGTTCCCCTCAGCTCTCTGGAACATGTGTGTGTCTTTCATATTTAATTGTTTTGGTTTTACGTCTTCACAACTTTAGTTTTAGTTCACTCTCACTGATCTTATCTACGTCTTCAGCCACAACAGGCCGCTGTGTCCAGTGAAGAGCCACTGTACACTCCCTGCTCAGCACCAAACAACAGACAGACCAAGCAAGCGATTAGATTATGAACACAGTAGAGCCAGAAATTTGGTTTGGAGATCAAAACAAAGCTTAAAGGAAAGGAAATATTTTGGATTTTCATTTCCCAGGTAGCCAGAAACATGAAATGAATGATGATGTTGCTCTGTAACTGCTGGATTTGTAAAAAGGAAACAACAAGTTCACCATATAGCCTACTAAAAGATGATGGTGTCAATGTTTACGGTTTGTCTTCGCTTGTAAAAATCATTATTTTTCTGGTTTAAGGATGATGACAGCAAAAATATCTGTATTAGAAATGTTGAACTCTTGTCCAAGAGACAATTATTGTATAATATGTATATATTATTGTATAAAAAACAACAACTAGCTATAATAAACGTGAACCATATGTATTTCAGCTGCTGTTATTCAGAGTCACTTTAAATGGATGTCACAGTTTCATCATCTTTCTCAAGGACATGTTCGCAGTCTGGGCACAGACGGTAGCAGAGGTTGAAACTGTGACATTGTTTTTATGGCTCAGCCATTATAACCACTAAGTCAATCTGTCACCCTTTCACTGTCGTCTCTATTGTTTTAAGCACCTGGCCAGGATTCCGGCTGTACATACACTCTCCTCTGTTGTAGAATAACAATAGCCCAGGGGCTACATTCCCGTTTGAATTGTCCTGATGGAGTGGACAGCAGCTCAGCCTGCGTTTATCATCCCCCGTGCAGCCAGAGACTGAGCAGATATCAGCTCGGCCTTATCAGCAGGAGCCACAAAGGGCTGAGGGTGAAGTGGAGCGGATGCTGAGGGGGGGGCCGGCTCCTTGGGGAGGCAGCTAATGATCGTCCCCGCTGAAGAAGTGTGACACTGGGTAGGGGGACGGCGCCACGACACCCTCTCTGTGGAGGATGAGCAGTGGCAGCAACGACAACCGTGTCATTTCAATGTTAAAAGAAGAATCTTCTCAACATATACATCTTGAGTAGACGTCCGAAAGCTGATTATAATTCAGAGTGACGGCAGGCCGGCCGGTGGGTAAATTAGACTGACGGCTGTAAAGTCACCGCATCAGATTGGCCGGGAAAGATCAGAGTTGTTGACATGAACGATTACTGACATCTACAGTTAGCGAACACTCCATTTACTGAAATGGTTCTAATAATTTCAATGTTTTTTTAATTGATAGCATCTTTAAACATGATTCAACACTTTCATTCATCCCAACGGAAACACAATTAGCATCATCGTCCTAGCAAATAGCAGATGCTTTGATTATGAAATGGGTTTGAACAGCGTTATATGTATATGTTTATAAAAGACATTTATTCTCCATGTTGCTGGAGTTTTCTGGGATGGGGAATACCCGACTGAGAAATAAAGGTCTTCAAGGGTCCAAGATGTTGGACTCTTTGGATCAAAACTGATCCTTGGAAAGCCGATCTGAACTTTACATGCTTAATTCAAATGTAAAGGTACCCTGTGGAGATTTTGACCTAATGCTTGGGAGCCACGTTTTAGTCTCCATTTAGATTGTTCTTGTAAACGCACATGAGGATGATATAATACATATTCCTGTCAAAGGTTTCACGCTAAAACATTATAGATAATCCTGGGATTAATTAAAAAAACACTCCTGTTTAGCCTCATATAGCACATTGCATACGTTTTATTGCACACCATATTGCATGAGTGTTAGCCATCGGTACTTCAGCGCTAAAGCAACTGCTGCTTTTAATGATCACGACTCCAACTGAAGTCCCACAGCAGAGAGAGGAGTCGATGTGGTTACTGACTGGAAGCACTGATGGATAAATGCTTTGAAAAATACAAACAGACCCAAAAGAAATACAACAAAGTATGTTTGAAGTATCTCTACTTTCTCGACCTTTTGTTCTTTATCTTAACTTAAAGACCTGAGAAACACCTCTCATTATTTAGTCTTTGTTTTTTTGTGCTTTCCTCTTCGGCTGCTTTCTTATAAAAGTGTGGCCTTTGATGTACAGAATTAATACCAAGACTTAACTTCTCCTAAATTCAGGAGAGTTTAGCTCGGGGTTTATTCAAGGTCCTCTGCCTCTGAGATTTCTGCCAACAACTCACACATCCGTTTTCTTTGGAAGTACTTTCTACAAAAGTAGGGTCTGTATCGAGTCCTTATGAAAACAGAGGAGTGATGGGAAAACAGCTTGCAAGTTGTGAATACCACTAACAAAATTCCATCCATATCTCAAAACCTGGACAAATATAATCTAAACTATCTAAAAACACCACAAGAAATAAGTGAGAAAATGTGTTTTTTGTCATTTGGGTGGAACGTAGCTATAATATACAGCTATAATATATATATATATATATATATATATATATATATATATATATATATATATATATATATATAATATATATATATATATATATATATATATATATATATTATAGCTGCTTCCTCCAGAAATGACTGTTTTCCAATATTCCGTGACTCCGCAGTCGCATGCTGAGAGAACGTATTAAAATTGTTTTCATTATCAATGTCCCCACTCCCACTGTTACAGTAGCTCTCCACCTGCAGTGAAGACAATTACAAATCAGATCAAACACGATATCGAATAGCCAAAGCGTCCCAGCTGGTGTTTGTGAGGAAAACATTTGATCAGATGTTGGTCTGTGGTCTGAAGCAGCGATCCTGACATGGCTTTTGATCCAGAGGCTGCACAGCATGCTGTTTGTTTGTGGTCTTTCTGTATGGATCTGTCTGATCGCTACATGTTATTTCACACACGTCTGCCATCCTGAGTGCTGTGATGGGGGTGTGACTGCCGTTGCAGATAACTTCTCTGCAGAGCTATCGTCTGTTGGAGGTCACCTCTGAAATGTGCTTGCAGGCAGCACGAGAGATATCTAATACATCACTTATGCATTTCTCTAAGAGCATATATTTTTCCTTTGGATCTGATGCGTCGGAGCAGTCAGATGTGATATCAGAGGCCAGTGAACAGCAGGGAAAGTTAAAACGAACGTCGCCAGTTTCTCTAACATGGAATATATTTCCACTTCAGAATAAAACAAAACCTATTTTCTTTTTCCAAATGCTTTGCATTCACCTTCTTACACCATGATATACATTATAAAAGAATCAATTTGAAAGATTTAACTCAGAGCAGACATCAAAGATCTCGTCAGATACATTTCTAACAGGAATACGGCTTCCTTCCTTCTACATAGAACATTTGTGCTTTGCTTCAAGGTGATTTTGGTTTGGAAATTGCTGTTTGATGTTTGTTTGCATTGAAAAGGAGAGTGTGCGTGTGTGTGTGTGTGTGTGTGTGTGTGTGTGTGTGTGTGTGTGTGTGTGTGTGTGTGTGTGTGTGTATGTGACTCATTTCCTCTCTGCATTTGTCATTTTGTTTGGGGATTTTCTTCTGATTAGTTGAACAAATTACTGATACAAATAAATCTGACGGTATTTAAGTCCAGATATCAGGCGATACAATACTTTGATGTGATGATGATGATGATGATGATGATGATGATGACAGTCACACACTTTAATTTCCATGGTTTTAAAAGTTGATCTCTGCAACAGTGTCTGAATATGTCCATGTGTGATACTGCTGACTCTCATCAACACACAAACACTTGTTATCAAAGAGTGATTTGTTAACTGTGCACAGAAATGTAAAAACACATCATTTCTAATATGAAGTTCTTCACAGGACGGAATAACTGCAGTATTTCCTGCACAAAATGAGCAATAAAGGTACCAAAGACAGTGTATTTGTTTGTACAGAAGCGGTGGTGAGCACAGAGTCTCTCAGGAGCAGGAAGTCTCTTCTGGAGTGCGGGGTTGGGGTTGCAGTCATGCTTTACTTTTGCCCTATTAGGTCAAACCGGAGATGCACTTGAGCTAACCAGAGGGGCCGATGGGGCTCTCAAATGAAACTCAGCGTGACATTAGAAGGGTCATTGAATCCTCGTCCAGTAAATCAAATCGAATGCTTTCAAAGTCAATTAAAAAAACAAAAGAGCAATCATAAAGAGTCAGACTACAGCTGTACCAGAGTATATTTATTCAATATAAGTATTTCACTTCCTGTTAGCTTCTTCTAACATGGTGATGACTCGATGTTCTAACTGCTGTGCTTCAGACAGACCGATGTTCGGATCTACAATGAGCTGAAAACACAGGTTCAAATCTGACTCCTGTGCGATGAGAGATCACACTGGCCTTGTTCCTTCATCCGAACCAACTCTGATCCACCTGAGGATTTTAGCTTTTGCTCTTGGTGCTGAGACAATAAATCCCGTCACCATTAGGGGAATGGCGTTCCCTCCTCTGCTGCACGTCGCTGCCCTTCTGTTTGACATTTCTATTAGAAGTTGGCAGGCTGATCAGCTTCTCAGTGAACTGAAGATTCAGAGCTGCTTCTCTCTAAATACCACATGAGATCATCTGAGTGTCACAACAGTGAGGACGCACCTGAATGAATCATATGTGCCATTTAGCGTTGTGCTGTGGAGCATGAGCATAAGAAATGAGTCCCCACTGTGTGAGCATAGTCACTCTCACCTGCTCAAATATGAATCATTTTGAACCTCTAGACTTGTTTATTTTGACGGGGGTGGGGGTTAATAATCATAACATCGTTGCTTATTTAACACACATAGCTCACAAATAAGTAATAAGGCAGCTCTTGTGTCTGCAGCAACAAAGTGTTCCGGCTTCATTGGAGACTTTCCTCCTGTTTGTGCTTTACTTTTAGTTTGCTTGCAGGTGTAGTTAATACTGTACTGGGGGGGCGATTTACCACCGAGCCATCACTGCTGAGGACAGACCTTTTAATTCTGCTTTAATTTAACACGGGGTGTAATATTGCATTAGCCAGCAATGGCATGCAGACCCCCCACATGGACGGAGTGAACTTCACCGCTGAGCAATCGATGAAATGTTGCGTTTGAAAGGGCAGTTGTTATTCTTCTTCTCTTGTATGATTGAGGTTGAAAAGGTTATTGCATTTACCAGGAATCAAACATTGGCCTCCTGCACGGAAGGTGAGTTTCTACTGAAACCCCCCTCCTGTATTGTTTTTACAATGACACTAATGGGAGCCCCTGGAGACCCGTCGCCATTATGATTTTCCACACTTGAGTTGGTACATCATGATCAACCCGACTGTCATGAAGCAATGAACCTGAATCTGACCTTCACCAACAGCAAATCAATTCTAGTTTGTAAAACAGAATCATGCACAACATCAATATTTATGCCTCAACTCATCGTCTTGTTCATATTTCTAAACTCCGCTGAATAAGATTTATGTACAAGCGGTTTTAGGATCCTCGTTTCCGTGTCGTAATGAGCTTCACCTGATGAATGATGACAAGTGGCGGAGCTGGGAGGAAGTTGCCCCCATGTAGACCAGTGATTTGTTTGGAAAACTTAAAATTGAAAATGAGGTCATCAAAGGTTAAATTTATCAACATTGTCCTTCCTGAACATCTCTGTCACAGCAGCGCATTCAAATTCAAGATACTAATAACTGCTGATCTGAGCGCCCCGGTGGCTCACCCGGTGGCTCGCCCGGTGGCTCGCCCGGTGGCTCGCCCGGTGGCTCACCAGGTAGCTCATCCAGCATCGTCAAGATTATTTTTTTGGTTTTCATTTGAAAAGTTTTGCCACAATTCAGAAACGGCACAACGTAGTTTAATTGGTACAACATTCATTGATACTCCGTCATGGTCATTTCTAATTATTGCGTCATCTGCAGGAAGCTAGTGGCGTCTTGCACCACCCCATTGAAAGTCATGTGACATGATTAAATTATTTTGTGCATTTCCATGCCTTTGTATGAGAGCCAACAATATCAAACAGAGACAGGGATGAGGAGAGAGGTGGGGAGCAACAGATGTCCCCCACCTAATTCACACAAGAGATCTTCTGATGGTCTCACTGTAACTCTGATGAACCTCAAATATCTTACAAATCAACTGCATGAAAGCATTTGAGAGAGAAATAGAAATTATTCTCTCTCTTGTGTTAAATATAGAATTTAAATAATGTCTTTGAGTGCAACCTGCTGCGACCTGACTCTTTTAGTTTTGTTCATGATGTGAACACCATTGTTTTTATTTCATCACTGCTTCTTTATTCTTCTGTTCCCAACCCTCAGCTGCACTCATGTGAAGACAAACAGGAAATATTTGGGTCAAATCTGAGATGTGGGTTTTTCTTCTTTTATTTATGGTCTCCCTCCTCCTCGTCCCTCCTCCTCGTCCCTCCTCCTCGTCCCTCTTCGTCCCTCCTCCCTCCTCCCTCCATGTTCTGCCATCTGTTATCACATTACTTTTCTTGGTGTTATCGGTATTGAGATACTTTAGGCAGGTATGATGTTTAATAAATAACGTTTCTCAATTATTAATCTGTTTCCCTACATTTATTTTTTCCTCCTTTTTAACATTCAGTCACAGGTATCAATATTTTACTTTATGATCAAAACAACTTGACAAGATATAGAAATTATTTTAAATTAGTCTCCAATACAGTAGGGGGTCCCTGCACCACGCTACACCAGTTTGGGTGTTGGCCTGAAAAACGTTGAAGACCCCTG
>NC_041371.1:3453196-3578196 GCF_900634415.1 Cottoperca gobio | reverse complement strand
TGCGCCAGTGCCGTGCCCAACTCCTCTCTGGAGCAGGCGAGAGAAATCCAGCGAGCTCCTTCACCGGAGCCTGAAAACAAAAAATCCGCCGTGAATGGGAACGCTAATCTGACTTCAAAACATTCTGCCAAGAAAGGCATCATGGGAATGTTTGGGAATAAGGCTGCTGCTAAGAATCAGGACAACGGCAAAGATGTGAAGTCGGAGCAGAAGGACGACGCACCTGTGGTGTGTTTGGGAGACTCTTGTTTGTCTAACTGCTGCTTACAAAGACTTAAACTACAGCAGCAAAGTGACGGCTGTAGTTTTATACTCTTGTGTTTTGGTATCTTAGGATGATGCCCCCAAAAGCAAACCAGCTCTAAAAGCCAATCCTATGATGAACTTCTTCGGGAGTCAAGCAGCAAGTGAGTATTATTATCTTCACCGTCGTCCTCTTGTAGTTTTCTAAACCTCAGTGGGACGTCTGGTGCTTCTGATGCTTTACTTTAACGTATTACTCGACTTAATAGACTTCTTAAAGCCACATTAAGAATCCTTTAGAGGCGGTCCTCTCCTCTCCCAGAAACAAAGCAGCTCTCATGTTCTGTCATCAGTGAGCTGTTAACCTTCCAACATGCTCTAATGTGAAGCTGAGGTAACCACCTGGTAGAGTGAAGTACCTCAGCTTCAGGTAACCCCTCCTCACCTTCTCAGATGAACTCCATACACTGTTGTATGAAATGTATTTGTGCTGATGGTTTAAAAAGAGGTGGTAAAAACATGCTGACTTCATTCATTCACCTTTCTAACTCAACACTCCTCACTTCTTCAGAGAAACCAGATAAAACAGTGAAGCAGGAGGAAGCAGCTCCATCATCATCATCATCATCATCATCAGCAGCAGCAGCAGCAGCAGCAGCAGCAGCAGCAGAGCAGCAGCGTCACACTTCACAGCCTGAAGAAAAACAAGCTGCTGCTGCTGCAGTGGAGCCGCCTAAAGAAACCAAGAAAGACCCGAGGAGGTGTGTGTGTGTGTCTGTGTGTCTGTGTGTGTGTGTACTTTAATAGCACTTCAGGGGTAACAATGCTTTGAGTATAAGAACATACAGCAGTTCTTCTTCTACTCACTGTAGAAATGTAAAGCTTTTGAAACGAAGGTGTGTTCATGGACAAAGTGAAATCAAAATGTTCCTCTTGTTGAAGCAAAACCAAGCGAATCCAGGATTCTGACAGCGAGGACGAGAAAATGGACAAGAAAAAGAGACGAAGGATTAAGAAGCCTGTTCCCGACAGCAGCGATGAAGATGGTGAGCTGTGAACTTCAATTAAATGAGAACAATATATATAAAGTCAACGGGTCAGGGATTATAAAAAGAGGAACATTTAGAAAAGCCTTTAAGAGAAATGACAGAAGACTAATATTTGTTCACGTCTTCAGTCATTCCAGATTCTCCGCAGCAGATGGAAACTAGAGCACCGTCACCGAGTCGTAACACGGAGGTCAAGTCTGTTTCACGTTCACATGTAAGTGATCGATGTCAAAGAAATATACATGTCCATTTATTCCACTAATGAAATGTTCTTCATGTCTTTAACACTCACTCACTGAACATTTTTCTGGGTTTTATTTCTGCAGAAAGGAGACGTTGAGATGAAGACGAGGAAGAGGAGACGAGTCCTGAAGGCTCGCACCTTTTTAGACGATGAAGGATGCATCGGTATGATTCTCTGTGTGTGTAATGGGATGTGACCAAACACGTTAAAGACCTTTTGAATATAATGCAGTTTAATACACCGCCACATACGTCGGCCATTTTACACACAAATCACCGGTTTATCTCTTTCCTCCGCAGTGACGGAGAAAGTCTACGAGAGCGAATCGTACTCTGAGACAGAAGATGAGTTTCAGGCTCCCAAACAAGCTCCAAAACATCTGTTCCCTGCGAAGCTGCCAGCAAGTAACAAACAGGATGAGAAGAAAGGTCAGAAGAAGAATTCTGCAAGTGCAAATAAAGGAACAAAACAAGCTTCAATTATGGGATTCTTCCAAAAGAAGTGATGGCGGGCACGGGGGAACGACGAGCACGGGGGAACGACCAGCACTGCGGCAGACTCACTGTGACGATGTTTTGCTGAAACAAATCACTTCTCAAAACGACTTCAACTACACGGACATGTCCAAATCAGGAGGACGACTATTTTACTTTTCAACATGACCAGCTGTGAACACATGATCTACTCAATAAACATTCAATCCTCAAACAAGTGTGTGATTAACATGAAACGTGCGGGAGGACAAGTGATGAGTCTGTCGTGCAGAAATGATGCTCTGTCATATTTACCACATTCTCAGGTTTTTTGTTTTAATGTCATGTGACAGGTGCAACTATATTACATTTCAAATCCCTGAATTTGTCTAAAACCTCAAATGTGAAATATCAAAGTGTTTAATAATAATTTACAATCCTTCACCAGTGTAATCTAATCTTAAACTTGTATCAGCAGCATGTTAAATCGTTTATTATTGTGTATGTTCAACCCACATTTGAACAGTTCAGCTTCAGTGCACATCTGGAGAGAAGAGTTTCCTCACGACAGACATCAGTAGGGATGCAACTAAGGATTCTTTTAATTATCAATCTCTCTCTACACTTCTGTGGCCACCATTTAAAGAGGGTTAAAGTCTGTGTCTGGATGCTGAGGATGTGTGTTGTGTTGCAGCTATTGCAAATGTGCACTTGAACCATCTGTCAATCAAACTCTTGCCTAACCCTTCAGGAGAAGAGCGAAACATTTTCTATTAAGAAAAACCTTCAGTGCTTCTTTGCTCTTCTGTCTTTCAATGAAGAAAATACTCTAGATATCATATCTTATATTTATATTTATATTTATATATATATATATATATATATATATATATATATATATATATACTCGAACCTCTTTAAGAGCCTCTTTGCTGTCAAAGGTCTGTCGGGTCAATAGCAATAATAATGTTTTGTACATGGAGGACAAAATATACAACATACAAGAACTGAAAGGGCAGAAAGAGACAGATTCCTGAGAAACATAAGAAAGAAGAAATCACCACATGTTGGTCAAATATATTGGAAGCTTCTAAATAAATACAGATTTAAATAGTAATTTAATCCTGAGGCGTTCCCAGTGAGGAGATATAATCTCTCCACCGAGTCCTGGGTCTTCCCCGGGGTCTCCTCCCAGCTGTACCTGGAACACCTCCCTAGGGAGGCGCCCAGGTGGCTCCTTACTAGATGAACCACCTCAACTGGCTCCTTTCAACGCAAAAGAGCAGCAGCGGCTCTACTCCGAGTCTCTCCTGATGGCTGAGCTTCTCACCCGATCTCTAAGGGAGACGCCACCCGTCTGAGGAAACACATGTCGGCCGCTTGTACCCGTGATCTCGTTCTTTCGGTCCTGACCCAGCCTTCATGACCATAGGTGCAATCAGAACAATATGTTAATGTTATATAAATAATTCAGTAGGTTCAAGTCCCTGAACGCACCACGTCTGGTAGCTGGGGAGGTGCCAGTTCACCTCCTTGGGGGAGGGGAGGGGTAATACTAAGATGAGTTACGTACAGTCAACATTTCTTACTCATTTTCACTGTACGACCATTAAAAGTTGATTTGATTTGAATCTCCGTTTCTATTTTCCGTTTCCTTGTAAGCGTTGTTATTGTTGTCATAACTTCCCACCGTCTTACAGTGTGTGTTTTCACTTGCAGAAGTATTTATTTAGCTCTTAACCTGACTCCTACTCTAAGATGTGTTTTTGTTAAGGTCAAGAGAAAAACTTGAACCTCTACTTTTAAAACCGTCATGAAAGAGAAGCCCTTAAAGCGCCCTGGGGGGGAAATGGAAAGATGAAACTCTTAAGATTCCTGTGCAAAACAGGTATCCTAGAGTTTTAGATGTTCATATTTCCATCTCATCTGCTGATAAAGATCATGTTATATGATTGAACTCTCTGGAACAGCTTCCACGTGGACCTTGAGGCAATATTATTTAGTTCTGTTCCCGAGGTCGAGCATTGAGTTTGAACCTTCACGGCTACGGTGTCTTCGCCACACGTCGGGACTGTCTGCCTGTCTTCCTGATGCTCAGTTTCCTCAGTGCACACTTGATGTATGGTGTTTTGTTGAAATGCATATGGATTGATAACCAGTGCAGGCACATCATAAAATGTTATAGTTGTCTTACTTTGTTTTATCACCAGTGTGTGATAGCAGCAGGTTTTATCGCCTCTGTGCAGCAGAAAGATGAAAACTTTATCCTCATACATCTGACCCAGGTGAATAAAGTATGTGCTTTATATATATATATATATATATGTGTGCTTTATATATTTACTTCTGTCACAAAATGATATTCAGAAGTAAAGGGATAGATTTACATATTCTTGTGCATTAATAATATTGGGGTTTATTTGAATGTCACTGATATTTTATCACATTTTCACTATTTAGTTTGACTGTTTTGATAAAACTGTGCACCAAATGAGAAGAAACACTCCTTACACTTTAATAATTAAGCAAACACTCTTATCCAGAGCGACTTACATTGAACTAACGACAGGGACAGTCTCTCGGGGTTAAGTACCTCGCTCAGGTGGTTCATGAGTCAGAAACATGACATGTTCTTGAGTCAATATCACAGGAATTAAGGGAAATGAACACTAATATAATACCAGGAGTGGGGTTCGAACCCACGAGGGCATGTGCCCATTGGATCTTAAGTCCAACGCCTTAACCACTCGGCCATCCTGGTTCAGAGAACTGCACCAACTGGTTTCTAATTCAACATAAAGATGTTTTTATATAATGAGCAATAAGTGCAAACAATCATGAGGATACAACTCAACAATGCAGAACAATAGCTTTGAATAAGCCAAACCAATGCAACAAACAAAGAACAGAATTATTTAAAAAAAAAAATATTGATTGACCAAGGTGCAGTCGACACAGGTGAGTGTTCAGTCTGCGACGGAAGGTGTGAAGCCTGTCTGCTGTCCTGACATCAACGGGGAGGTCGTTCCACCAGTTTGGAGCCAGGATAGCAAACAGGCGGGTTTTGTTTGAGGGGAATCTGAGTCCCACTCGTAATGAGGAAGTAGCGAGACGATTTGCCGACGCAGAGTGAAGTGAACGCGCTGGAGTGTTTGGTTCGACCATGGCCTGGATGTAGGAACGGGCTGATCCATTCATCGCACGGTAAGCCAGCACCAGAGTCTTGAAGCAGATTCGGTAGCCAGTGAAGGGAGCGGAGGAGCGGAGTAGTGTGAGAGAACTTGGGTAGATTAAAGTACCAGTCGGGCTGCTGCATTCTGGGTCAGTAGGGGACGGATCTTCCTGATGTTGTAAAGAGTGTATCTGCAGGAGCAGGTTGTTGCATTGATGCTGGCGCTGAAGGACAGTTGGTCGTCCAGTGTCACACCCAGAGTCCTTGCCGTCCGAGTCGGAGAAACAACCGAGGTGCCAACATGAAGGTTAGGTTTTGGATGGGAGAACTCCTTCGCCGGAAGGAAAAGCAGTTTGGTCTTGTCGAGGTTGAGTTTCAAGTGATATGCGGACATCCACTGAGAGATGTCAGCCAGACAAGCAGAGATCCGAGCCTCCTCCTGGGTTTCAGATCTGGGAAAAAGACAGAATCAGTTGAGTGTCATCTGCATAGCTGTGGTGGGAGAGGCAATGAGAGTGAAAGACAGAGTCAAGTGAGTTGGTGTACAGAGAAAAGAGGAGGGGACCCAGGACGGAGCCCTGAGGTACCCCGGTGGTGAGTTGACCCTCTCCAAGTTACCCTGTAGGTCCTTTAGGTAGGATTCAAGCAGGGAGAGAGCAGAGCCTGAGACTCCCAGTTCTTGGAGGGTGTGGAGGAGGATCTGGAGGTTCACTGTGTCAAACGCAGCACAAAGGTCCAGAAGGAAGACAACAGAGGAGAGGGAGGCTGCTCTAGCAGCGTGAAGTTCCTCAGTGACAGCGAGGAGGGCAGTCTCAGTTGAGTGGCCGGCCTTGAAACCAGATTGGAGCAGATCGAGAAGGTTGTTCTGGTATCTTCAGCGGGACTGTGGCCGTACCCTGATACTTGCAAATTTAGATTTTGGTCATTTTGATTTGCTGTTACTCCATTTACACTTCAGCCTTGAAGAACACATTGGTTAGTTTGAACAGAGGAGAGTGTCACGGTCCATTCTAGTGCGGACGCCTAGTCGGGGAAAATGCACGCATGTTTACGTTACATCACCAGAATCCTTTTCAAACTGTTCACTCTGAACATCAAATCAGATGGCATTCATATTTTACATATCTAAATGACATGCAGTAAAGACCTTTCACTTTAATCTGCTCCTAAACAGCATCACTGTGTTTTAATATTTGTATCTCTTTTTATATTTAATGTATTTCATTTAAATACTTCTGTCTGATTTAATTTGCTCACATCGTATCCTCATACGCTGCCTTAAGTATGATTGAATGTTGTTTGTTTGTTTTTCCGAAAATGCATAAAGCGTGGAAATAAAATGTTGTCTTTGTTTGCACTAATGAAGCATTACAGACAATGTAGATTAATGTATCTATGCCCGCAGTCTAATGAATTAACAACGAAAGTAAATCTACACGCTACAAGACTATAATAACCCAGACACAGCTGTCAACTAATAGGCTTAGTCAGACACTGAGCCCTCTGGTACACAGTTTGGGTGGGGAGGAGGCTGTCCTATAAAAATGTAACTCAGTATTATAGATGCACACCTTTCTCCTTCTAAAGCGAAGTATCTGTATCACTGAAAACCCTCCCGTTTATTCCAGCAGTCCCATAGATGATGAACTGTAGACAATGTGGTCTTTGGGGACTCGTTGCTCGAGGACAACCAGACAGACTTCCTGTCAGCTCACACAGAAGCACCACACCCTTTCTCTCCCAGTAGAAGGCCAGTAGAACTGGTATTTGGATTAGCTAAGCACTCCAACATGAAAAAGGATATCCCTCCCTTACTGTTTCGAGGAGTGGCCAGAAAATGTGTTCAGCCACCAGTGGTTTGCTGTGGCGTTTGCTCCATTATGGCATCTGTTGAGTGAGGTCAGACATGATGCATTTTTATATAGGAGGAGGTCTCACAGCTGTGGCCTGCTCTCTTAAAGACAGCTGAGTCACCGGCTGCAGTAATTCCCTCTTTTGGGTATAACAATAGCCCTAGTGTTCATATTATTTCCCTTACATTTTCCTTAAAGCAGCTTCTAAAACCCGTCTTCCTCCCTGTGTGACATCATGATCTGTGTCCGTTTTAACCTTTGACTGTATATAACAAAGCTTCATGTATTGATTGACCTGCAAATGAGTCTATGGTTGTTAAACAGGTTAAAATCACTTCAAGCCTGCTTCTTGAGTCTTTTTTTTAATTCTATTTTACTATCAGGGTTGTAAGTAGTGTTACGAATGAATAAGAACAATCTTATTTTGCATCAATGTGTTTATTAAGTACCTTAACTCGTCCCATGAGCTCATAAAATCTGATTCACTATTGTACTTTTTACTCTACTACTAATAAAACTACCCAGCAGTATGTAAACTAGTTAGAATATCTCCAACTTGACCAGCCTTAACATTTCATTATATAATAATATATCACTAATGAGGGCCATTCAATTAGTTTAAGGAGTAAGTCTACTTTCTATTTTATTGTAAGTTTTTTATACTTTTACATTAAAAACATTGTCGACATCTGGTGTAACTATGTGTCAGATTCATGTGGTGGAGTGTCACCACCATCATTCATTTCGTGAATGAAGATGAGATGAGGAGAATGAAGTCCATTATTTATATAATGTCAAAATGTTGTGACAAAAGTCGAAATATTGAAAATAAAGTCGAATTTTGAGACAAAAAAATTAATCAGAGGAGCAACCATTTTTTATTTTGTGAATAAAGTCGAAATGTTGAGAATAAACCAAACAACTAGCGTTAGCACGTATACTGAGAGTTTGACTTTATTCTGCACATTTCAACATCATTCTTAAAAATGCAAAATAAACTAAACAAATCTTCATTGTTCCTCCTTTAACCCGAAAACACTTCCGTGTTCTTTTAAATATGGTGTTATCCACTTTAATGTGAAGGTGTAGTTCACATGCATGAAGTCCACAACAACAGAAACACGGTGGGGAGGGGAGCCAGGTGACGTCATTGTGATCCACATCCACAGCAGCGCGAGGAGGGGCGAGGCGGCGCGAGGCGGCTGATCCACCGGTATCATGGCTTCCTAACAGGAGGGGGAAGCGGTTGAGAGGAAAACAAGGATTTTTTTGTGTTGAATGCCCTTTTAGATTATCGTCCTTTCGATAACCTGAGATTGGGACATAGGGGTTCGGCCTCCCTCCTTGACCCCCCCTCCCCCCCCACACAAAGGGCGCCCCTGGGATCCAGGATATACTTTAACTGTATTGGTGAATTTCCATTCGTGAACCGTGGAAGATGGCCGACCCGGCGGAGTGCACCATCAAAGTGATGTGCCGCTTCAGGCCCCTGAACAGCTCCGAGGTGACCCGAGGCGACAGATACATCCCCAAGTTTCAAGGGGAAGAGGACGTTATCATCGCGGTGAGTTGTTTTGTGTTGGAGAACTTTAGCTAGCTATTTGACAGAGCCCTCAGGCACAGTCAGCAGTACGCCATTTTTGATTGTCTAGTAGCTACAGTTAGCATCTTAGCTTGTTAGCTAACGTTAGCGAGGGCTGACCTGTTCACCGTTGCGTTGTTCCGCTGGCCCTCAGCTCAAGCCAACTTCTGACAAGTCAGTTACCTTTAATGTGTTGCTTATTCGGTCTCCAATTCATGCAAAGTCGTTAACAGCATTTAACTTAACGTATCAAAAAGCCAGTCCAGTTGCTGTTTGTGTTAAAATGTCACTTTTTGCAGTTGCCCTGTCACGGCTAGCGAGCTGTCATTCAACAAAGCCCCAAACACATTGGCTGCACAGGTTAAAATGTCGCCAGCGCTAGCCAGCAAATCCTTCACCCTGTATACATTACACTATAACCACGACATTAATTGATAAGTAGCCGTGCATATGTAACTATGAAGCTATTAATTATTAACAATTTGCGTCAGCATAAAGCGTAAACCAGCTTTGATTTGGGCTAACAGCCTGTTGGCTAGCAGGCTAGGCCAGCTGGTAGTTGACAGATTAGCCGGCCTTGGCTAGCTGGCTAGTTTTAATACTGTTGCTTAATTAAAGCTAACATTAGCTAGCTGACCAGCTGGAGTCCTAACCAACCCTTTTTTGTAGACCACCGAGAAATAATCTGTCATTGAATATAACATAATAAACCTCCAGTAGGATGGACAGTGGAAGCGTCAACATAATGTCATTGGCAGTGGAAATGTCAAATTATATGCAGGCCAGTGGTCTTCTGTTAGCCTTCACTGACTGGTCACTTTAAAGTTAATTACCCAACAGGTTACATATTCAAACTTTTGAGTAAATACTTCTTTTTTTTTTTTTAAATGAGGACCTTCAGTGTTTAATTATCCTTCTAGTGAGACAGATCCAGCACATGATAAGGATAATGGCATGGGCGCAATTTCCACTATAACAAAAGAAGGAAATGCCTTAACTAATTCAGTGCCATGTTAACTCCACTTTACTGACGTCAGTTTGCAAATGCTCTTTGTCATCATACACCTCTACAGTATGTCTTACAAAGACACTCTTTGCACACCCTGTCTTCATGCCATTGCACTATTTCTGTATGGCAGCAAATTATGTACAAAAGGAATAAGGTTGGTCATTTCACATGCCTTATGACTGGAGTAATTAGGAAGCAAACAGCCTAAAAGCCAGCCTGACATCTCAATTGTGTACATGCTAAACATGCAAAAGCCTATGGCGTATCATTTGAAAAACATGGTTAAACATTCGGTTTCCTTAGCGACCTATTACCATTGTCTTTGTGGACTTTGTATCTTTGCTCACCTATGCTTTAAAATAGTTTACGAGGCAATAGAAACTGCAAAGTTGCAAGTTTCGGCTGACTGGCTATAAATCACATCTTCTTTGGAGTTAAAACTGCTAATTTAGAATACAACAGGACTAATAAGTTCTGTCTCGCTAAACAGAGAAGAGTGTTGAAGCTGTGGTGACTTCTTTAATTGTTATACTGACACTGACTTTAGGCCTCTAACTAAAAGCAGGCATACTGACTGTGCCCCTCACACATTATGTGGCCCAGCCCAGTTCAGAGTGCCAGTTATGGTGCCAAATACCAGTGCACATTGTGAAGGACGCAAGTGTTGCAGAACCTTGTAGCTTCTGCTGGTGCATCTGCTTTGAGAAGTACAACGCTCACATTGCCCATAAGCAGCAGCACAGGCCTCCTGGGTAATCCCTTTGTGATTTCTCTCCTGGTAACCAGCTGTTCAACCAATCATAGAAGGCAGTTGGCCGGGCGCTGGGCAATCTCTCCGGGTGGGGAGGGTAATTATTAGATGATGTACTTTGTTTTGCAGATGCTCTTATCCAGGGTGACTGACACACTTAGCTCAAATTTGTATCCGTTTCTAAACAATCTAGGGCGTGGACCCTTTATTAGGGCTGAAGCTCCTCCAGAGATGAAGCTGCTTGTTAGAGGTCTTTACAACACCGTGTGCTCAGCTTCACCTCTGGTTGAGCACTGCTGTTTGCAGGCCTTGGTGATGCTGCTTTGATGCTCACAGATATACATGGAGCTATTCCCTACTGTAGAGATTTTGTTCTCCTAGAGCAATTCCTGCAGTACGCCCTTACTCAGCTGTGGCTCACTTAAAAGTCCTGCCAGTCTTTTGCTGGAAAGGGATGGAGACAAAGTTTCCAGATGAGGTGGTAAGGGTGTTGATACTAGTTCGGTTTGCCAGTGTAGTGTGCAGCAGGTGAATTATTCATGCTACTATTACTTCCATGTCAGTTTTGCACATGCAGGATCAGGTCATTCCCCCATGATTTGCCGTCACATTTCCTATTTCCATACACTAGCCTGGGACGGCCCGCAAGAACAGGACTCAGCTACTTTTATAGTTAGGGTGGAGTTGCGTGAGGGATAAAAGGAAATAAAAGGATTAGAGAGATAAGAAAAAGTGCTTCCTACGCATTTAAACAGGTAAATAAGAGAGGCAACTGACACCTGTTTTTTTCCGTCACAAATCCAATTAGATTTTATGCATCATACAACAAAAATCATGTGAATGCTGCAGAATAACCTCTGACTGTGTGTTACTGTCTCCTGAGAGCCTGGGCAAGTACCATAACAAAGCCATCAGGAAGCAGGAATGTGACAGAGCACTTGTATAATATTTTACCGATGCTTTTCACTGTAATTACATTTTCAGCAAGTAATCCCATTAGACAGAAGTGTAGGTAACGAGGCCAGTAGCAGCAGTAACAATGAGGACTTTAAACTCGGGCTGGGCCATTGTTTGCTGACAGCGTCTGGCAGGGCTGATAGTGGCTCAGCGCTCTTGTTCTGGGCAGGTTTAATTGCCAGGATATGGCTAGCTGGACTGAAATATCAACGTCTTAAGATGCTGCTGCTCTGTGTTGCACCGAGCTGTGCTTTACATGTGACCTTCTGTCGGGGATTATGAGCCGCACTGCAAATTGAGGACATCTCAGCTGTAGTAGTCTGAATAATTCTAGTGCTGGTAAAGGTGCCTATAGCTTTTCATGCCAGACAGTGACGTATTTGTGGTTTCACCTTCAGTTATGAATGTGTTTACATGTCCTAAATGAGTTAGCAGTGGCGTGTCCAAAATGACAGCAGCTGCTTGTCAACACTCTCAGCCTCGTCCTGCTCGGTCAGGTGTTAAAGGGTAACTGTGTTATTTTTCAACCTTTCCCTTGTTTTTGTGTCTAAATGAGTAGTGGGGACAACAATTTCTTTTAATTGGTCCATTATTGAGCGAGAGCGCTGCAGCTGCTCACAGGCTGCAAAGTACTCCGCTAAATATTCAGCAATGACATTAAAAATAATTTAGATAACAATAAGCTACGCTTTATGTTCTCCAATACAACAAACTCTTTCCAGCACTCCTGTCTCCAACTCCCACTCATGTTTCCACCGTGGTCTTACGGCAACAAGTCACCGCTCATGAGAATTCAGAACGAGACTTCTCCCTAAGTTAGACTTGGTTACACACAATGACAAACAATACAAGTGTAAAGAAAGAAGTTGTATTTCTCTGTAGGGTTTTTTCCATAAAGTTGTCAGACACTGATAAGAAGCTCGTCAATGGCAAAAATGTGCGCTTTTTGTGGACGCACATTAATGGTGAGGAATTGCAATTGGAAAAATAGGGTCCAGGTTAAAAAAATACCACAGTTACCCTTTAACACTAAATCAATGACACTCAGGCATGTATGTTTTGCAACCTGGGGTATCGCATGCGATCGGGACTATCTTGACCCTAAACTCTTAATCACCACAGCTAGAACCCCGCCCATCATGCTGGAGACGAGATGAGTCAACTGGGACTTCAAACCTCTTAAAAAAGAAAGCGTGCCATCTCAGTTGAACCTCAGAAGTGCTTGTAGCATTAGTTTTATTACCCTGCGGTTGCCTTCTTAAATCCAGCTATTGATTGCCATCGCACTGGAGTTGTGCTTTGAACTTTTGACTAGCCCATAGGATATCACGATCTGTTACATTCGTGCTTGTTTGAAGTTGGCTGGCTCTTAAGCAAATGGTAAAAGGAAAAGCTCAGTCTAGTTTTGTTCATTATAAATGCTGCACAGAGTTTGTTGGAGAGCAGTTCAAATGGGACGATAGAAGATGTATGAGGACAGCTCTCTTTCAAAGGTTAACTAGAATGCAGCCAGCAGAGGGTGAATTAGGGTGAGATCATCAAATTGTGACCGCTTGGGTGCGTCCTCTTAGAAAGACTGACCAGGCAGCGCAACACCCTTGGTTTGAGTCTGGAAGGAGATCTTTGTTGCATGTGCTCTCTGCTATTTTCCCTCATTTCCTGTCACCTTACTATTGTCGCTATCAGATAAAGGCAAACATGTTTGAATAAATACTTACCCATCAGTCAAACTGACATGTTTTGAAAGTGTAGGTGAAATTAGGGGAGAAATATGTGTAGGGTCAGTAGGGGCTGCATGCATATAGCTTTTCTTTTTAGTTTGAGTTTCTCTGGGTCGTTGCACATGGATGAGGTTTTGTTTTGGTGCGAGCGGTTACTCACTCTTCTTCTTCTCTTCGTTCCAGAGCAAACCGTACATGTTTGATAAAGTGTTTCAGTCAAACACAACACAGGAACAAGTGTACAACGCCTGTGCCCAGAGGATTGTAAAAGGTGAGGTCTCACTTTTGTCTATACACCACATTTAAGCATGTACACAACACATGACGGTGACACCAGCCCAGTCTTCTTTAAAGCTTAACGTGAATGCAAAACCTTCTGTGTGCTGTCTTGTAGATGTTCTGGAGGGATACAATGGAACGATTTTTGCATACGGGCAGACATCATCTGGCAAAACACATACCATGGAGGTAAGGATGACTTCTAAGAATTTATTTTCAAATGAAAGTGCATCTTGTTAATACAAATGTTCACCTTTTTACATCATTGCATTAAATGTATCTGCTTTCTGTTTGCAGGGGAATCTCCATGACACAGATGCAATGGGCATCATCCCCAGGATAGTTCAAGATATCTTCAACTACATCTATTCCATGGATGAAAACTTGGAGTTTCATATCAAAGTAAGTTGTTAGGAGAACAAGTGACGTATTCAAATTCAAGCTTCAGATAATGCGTTTAAAATCTGGTATTTATGGCTGACTAAGTGTATGTGCGAGCAACAAGCCACACACACTCTGTTTTGCAGTTTGCTTACAATAGAAGTGATGTGTAACATGTCACTTGGTGTTTGTTGATCACTGCTTGTGCGTTACAACACATGACAGATTTTCTAACTCATGTTGACTGGGGAAATATCAGACTTGAGCTGCGTGTCTCAAACTTTATTCTCAAAACACCTTTACAGATTATTTCTTCTGTGCCTCTTGGATGATTCCCTTATTCGTAATAATTAGGACTTAATGGCATCTTTGTCTTTTGTGTATTTCTTTGAAAAAACCCTGTTTTTACCGCGCTGTTTTATCGTCTGCAGTAAACGAGACAGCCCTCTTGTGTGTTCTGATTCTCTGCTCTTATATCTGACAAATAATGAGACTCTTTCTCTGTTAACAGGTTTCATATTTTGAAATTTACTTAGACAAGATCCGGGACCTTTTGGATGGTAAGTGACTGCAATGTTGCCGTGAACACTGAACCTCATCTCTCCTAGTTGCACCAGACAGCGGTCACAGACGTGACACGACAAGCCTGTAAAACGTCGAGAAAATGAACAAGCAGGCAGGAACATGATGGAGGGGGATGTTAGCTGTAAACACACCGACTTTGTTGTAAATGTGTTTATTCTACACTTCTTAACTGAATCTACGAGGGAGATGACTCCAAGGTTTTCTTATTACCCAGTTCTTATGATGATGTCTGACTTTGTTTCCTATTAATTATAGTTAAACAATTTGAAGACACGCCCGACGTTAAATACACAGTCCCCACATTACTTGCTCTTATTGGCTATCTGTTGTAGCTCGTCTACTTGAAGGTATATAAACTTGCAGAGTGAAAGTTTTCTAGTTTGTGCACAGTTAACTGGCCAGTGGGGAAAGATTTCAGGTGTTATTTACTGATAGGAGCCATTTTTAAGCTGCACGTCTGTATAATTGTTTACATTTGAAATGTTTAGGTCCGTATAAATGAAAGTGTTACACCCACAATGTGCCATATGCTGCTAGTGCTATATGCTGCTAGTGCTATATGCTGCTAGTGCTATATGCTGCTAGTGCAAATTGACACCTTTTTCCTTCTCATCTCCAGTGTCAAAGACCAATTTGTCCGTGCATGAAGATAAAAACAGAGTGCCGTATGTCAAGGTGAGACCTAACGCATGTCGAATATCCGGTAAAGCTTGTTTGTGAAGGCCGATAAGCTAACCTCATATTCTGCTCGTCTTTAAAGGGCTGCACTGAGAGGTTTGTCTGCAGCCCAGATGAGGTCATGGATACAATTGATGAAGGCAAATCAAACAGACATGTAGCAGTCACAAGTAAGATACCGTCTCATAGTCTTCCTCACTATTGACTTCAGTTCTTTTGCATATTTGAGGCTGATAACGTTTTAACCACATGGGTATCATTTCTCCTTTTTAGACATGAACGAGCACAGCTCCAGGAGTCACAGTATCTTCCTGATAAACGTCAAACAGGAGAACACTCAGACGGAGCACAAGCTCAGCGGCAAACTCTACCTGGTGGATCTGGCTGGCAGTGAAAAGGTAACGAGAACCATCTGTCACACTGACTGTGGCATATTCATCATTTTGTGATGAAGTATTGAAGTCTGCCGTTTTGGTTGACCGGTTTTCACTGTATTGTCGAAACATGGAGCTGCACGACGCCTTGTTGAGGTTATTGTTTGTGTGCTTTTTCAGGTCAGTAAAACAGGAGCAGAGGGAGCTTTGCTGGATGAAGCGAAGAACATCAACAAGTCTCTGTCGTCCCTGGGAAACGTCATCTCTGCTCTTGCTGAAGGAACGGTCAGTAACTCTTTTGGTGTCGTTTTCTTAAATCTTGGTGCAATCAAGGAGATCTGTTGAACACAGTGTTCTGCGTCTTCTGAGCTTTTAATTTGCACCGTAAGTAAACGTGAATTATCTAAATGTGTTTCCTAATTGAGGTTATTGTGGCACAGCTAAATGTTTTGTCAATTAATCTTTATTTTATAACATAAAGATTATTTTTGGTTAGTGTTTGCTCTCCTGTAGCTTTCTATCCGAAGCACAACAAATCTATTAGAACCACAGATAATGATTTCTCCCACAAATGTTTTTATAGCATTTTGAAATGACAGACATAACGGTTAATGTAGCAGACAGAAGGGAAGTCTGCTGTTCACCAGATGCACAGCCCGCAGGAAGGTGTGAATCTGTAAAACCTTTCACTCGTCTTACTGCCAAAGGTTTTCCACCATCTACAGTTTCTTTGTGTCGCAGAAATAACTTGAGCAGATAAAAACTTTCCTCCGAGCAATGTTTTGCTTTAGCTGCTTCATGGTGATTTTACACTCTTCACTTTAATCAACAATTGTTTTGTTCTCGGGCCCCTCCCTCTGTAAACAACCTGGGGGCGGACAGCCTGATGTATTTGTGATGGTCTGAAACAAATGAGCTATTGTGCAGAGATGTCTCGCTCCTGACTGAGCATGCTGGTGTCTAAAGAGAAGCTGTATCAATACTAATAATATATCAAGTTAGCATCTGATTAGAGATGCACCTATTGTCATTTAGTTTCATTTAAATTATATGTTCATAATAAAAACTATTAAATAACTTTTTCTCCAAAACGGCTCCATGTTACAGGACGTTGTTGACGTCCATTTTTTTTTTTAAAACTTGTTCCTCCACGTCTTACGTTGCTGCAAGCTTTGCGTCTTCTTCACTCACGCTGAAGAGCTTACACACGTGCGTGGCTGTGACGTTACTCTCTGCTGCTGTGGGCGCGACGTGAAAGCGGCATGTGCACATGTGCAATTATGACTTACAAAAGAATTGGGATTCATGAGACCGGTGTTTTTGACGTGTGGCCGATCGATTGGTGCATCTCTGCAATTAACTGATTTAGTTTTTACTAAACTCATGAACTGTAACTGAAGCATCACATCCTGTTGGCTCCGTGCTGGTGAAATCTCAGGCCTCTTAAGTTTCAGGACCGCAGGAGCAGCATGTTTACGTGTATTATCCTAACGCAGAGCAAACTATACTTTCTTTTGTATTCCTCTGTCTAACTCTGGGTTTTTTGACATGTAGGGTAGTATTGTTAAGCATCTCAGACATAGATGCATTCTGATGATGCGTCTCTGACAAAGGACACCGCTGCAGCCAGTTTTGTGTTCTGCTCATTAAATGTTCCTGTGTATGTTTTCTTTTGTACGCCAGGCCTACATCCCCTACCGAGACAGCAAGATGACCCGTATCCTGCAGGACTCGCTGGGTGGTAATTGCCGAACCACCATTGTCATCTGCTGCTCGCCTTCTTCCTATAATGAGAGCGAAACCAAATCCACCCTGATGTTCGGACAAAGGTTGGTAGAACAGAAAATCAAGCCACATTACTCAGTTTGTAATATAAATACATTTGAATTGAGATCCCTTTATAGAAGTTTAAGAAGTCCATGTGTAGGTGTAAACAAGTTATAGAAAGCCATACACGTGTTCAGAATCATTGTCACAGTTGGTCATGTGATGGTGCAAGCTTGGCTGCTGGTAAATGTATGTACCTGTTTTACATCCAGAGCAAAGACCATCAAGAACACTGTCACTGTGAACGTTGAGCTGACAGCAGAGCAGTGGAAGCAGAAGTATGAGAGGGAGAAGGAGAAGAACAAGACCCTGAGGAACACCGTCACCTGGTTGGAGAATGAGCTCAACCGCTGGAGGAATGGTGAGGAAGCAGACAAAGTCATCTATGCCCATCCACAGATTCCTTATAACAGTAAATGCTGTACAACTTATTACTGATGATCCCTTTGTCGTGTCTGGATATACAAGATATACAATAGACAACTGCATATCATTTAAAGGGTTGCTGTCTGTGGACAGTGCATCAAAGACAACTTACTTTTGAACTTTATTTGATGGTCCAAATAAAGCTTTTAACACATGCATACTTAACATGCGTGTGCTCCCTCATCAGGCGAAAGTGTGCCCGTGGATGAGCAGTTTGACAAGGAGAAGGCCAACGCCGAGGTGCAGGCCCTGGACAACATAATCAACGAAAAGCAGGCCTCCACGCCCAGCGTGCCGGGTGTTCGCCTCACCGACGCAGAGAAGGACAAGTGTGAGGCTGAGCTGGCTAAGCTTTACAAACAGCTGGATGATAAGGTGAGCGAGAGCACAGGATGGATGTATCGGAGGTGTAGGATTGTGGATTTGTAGATTTAAACTTTCACTGTTTGTTTTGAGCAAATTCAGGTATACTACACAGACTAATGCAGATCTTTTCATAAGAAAACATGAATAAAAACAGTGTTGCTTTTTATATTTTCATCTCCCGTCTCCAGTGATACCTATGGTGCATGGTGTGAATGCTAATGTCGCTTTGCGTCTCTGCACTTTACAGGATGAGGAAATCAACCAGCAGAGCCAGCTGGCTGAGAAGTTGAAGCAGCAGATGCTGGACCAGGATGAGGTGAGTCCTGGAGGTCCAGCAGGTGTAGAGAAGGAGCAGGAGCAGAGTGAACTCATGAACTTTGTAGTTTCAGAGGAGTGAGGAAACGCATGAAGCGATCACAGCTGTCAAGTTGTATTTATGTTTTACTTACTCTCCTGTAGGGCTACAATCTTAGGGCTGGATTTTCTTTGTTAATCTGGTCTGATAGTTAGTTGTACTCACTGGTCTTTAGTCGTAACATTACTACTACAATCCAAGACTGCACTGAAGTGCTTGTTTCACTGACGTTCCTCAGATCACTTTCAGAACGGCTGCATGAATTTATCTTTATCAATATGAAAAGCAAAGATATTGTGTGTTGTTTTCTCGTCCATATCGTAACAAACACTGAATAATTCCTGCAGTCCTTATGCATTTGAAAACGAGTAACATAATTGCACTTCTCTCCCCCGCTTGCAGCTTCTAGCCTCCTCCCGCCGCGATCATGAGAACCTCCAGGCAGAGCTGAACCGCTTGCAGGCAGAGAACGAGGCCTCAAAGGACGAGGTGAAGGAGGTGCTGCAGGCTCTGGAGGAGCTGGCCGTCAACTATGACCAGAAGAGCCAGGAGGTGGAGGATAAGACCAAGGAGTTTGAGGCCATCAGCGAGGAGCTTAGCCAGAAATCGGTGAGCTGGGGACAAATATCGGCATGCCCAAAGTCACTGACGCTTTAATTTTGCTATGTTAATATGCAACACGATAATTAAACTTGTTAAGCCTGTAGGGATATAATGACACATGCAGCCTCTTACTTTCACAATTTAAAAGGACTTGGACTACATTCCTGTCAGGTGAACCTGCACTGACCGTTTCAATCCTCTGAATGAGTAGAAATGACCAGAAAAGGGCAAAAGGTAGAATCTGTCACTGTTCTCTGCTTCCACAATGTTAATGCTCTGTCGTTCCCCCCCCCCCCCCCCCCGCCACACAGTCCACCCTGTCGTCTCTGGACTCTGAGCTCCAGAAGCTGAAGGAGATGTCCAACCACCAGAAGAAGAGGGTGACCGAGATGATGTCTTCACTGCTCAAAGACCTCGCCGAGATCGGCATCGCCGTAGGCAGCAATGACATCAAGGTACTGAGCTGCCTCGTGCATGGTTACTATGGCAACACTACAGCCACAGTAGCAACACCAGCGTCTCTGAACCAAGAGGAAGAAGAAGGACTCGTTTTAAATGGATGAGGATCCTTTCTAAGGATGTTGTAGTGATTTAAAAATAACCATGATGCATATCTAGCACGATTTCAATTAAGATATTCTTTGCATGAACACCTTCTTTTTTCTGTCTCTTCACTTTCTCCTCGTGGTCGTGCCTCTTCAACTTTCCTCTTCTGCCCTTCCAGCAACATGAGGGCAGTGGCCTGATAGACGAGGAGTTCACTGTGGCCCGTCTCTACATCAGCAAGATGAAGTCAGAAGTGAAGACGATGGTGAAACGCTGCAAGCAGCTGGAGGGCACCCAGTCCGAGAGCAACAAGAAGATGGACGAGAACGAGAAGGAGCTGGCTGCCTGCCAGCTGCGCATCTCGCAGGTACGTAGAAGCTAACCACAAACATACACCCGACCGATCCCTGTGTGTACGTAAAGAAAGAATAATTACATATCTGAATCCTCACAAGGATTGTGTGCATGAACATCTGTATTGTTCCTTCCGTCTCCAGCACGAGGCTAAAATCAAGTCCCTGACTGAGTACCTGCATAACGTGGAGCAGAAGAAGAGGCAGCTGGAGGAGAACGTGGACTCTCTCAACGAGGAGCTTGTCAAGATCAACGCTCAGGGTATGTCACTGTTCAAGGATCTTTTCTTAATCAAATGATGTGACAAGAGTCGGAACCAGGACGTCAATATAACCAAAGTCAACAAGTGAAATTAGAATAACTTTGAATGCAAAATGGGGATAGTGAATACTAACGTCACTGTGTGCTCATGAATCCTGTGTTTGCTTTACAGAGAAAGTCCATGCTATGGAGAAAGAGAATGAGATCCAGACCGCCAATGAAGTCAAGGTATGTATCCACATAAATCAGTGGACGCGCGGGAACGATGCAGATTTCCTTCTGCAGATTCTGTAAGAAAAGAATCCCAACATGATGCATGTTGTTGTTTTTAAACTGCTGCTGTAAATTATTCTGTCAATTAAATTCAAATTTTTTTGTACACGTGCATGCGTGTGTTCAGGAAGCGGTGGATAAGCAGATCCACTCTCACCGCGAAGCTCATCAGAAGCAGATCAGCAGCCTGAGAGATGAGCTGGACAACAAGGAGAAACTCATCACGGAGCTGCAGGAGTAAGACTTACATTTCTGTTCCTAGCAAACAGTCGTAGATACATGAAAGATACGTTTTCATCTTGTTGCAACTGAGATCAGGTTCATATGTATATAAACATGATGCTATGTTGTGTCTTCCAGTCTGAACCAGAAGATCATGCTGGAGCAGGAGAGGCTCAGAGTGGAGCACGAGAAACTCAAATCCACCGACCAGGAGAAGAGCCGCAAGCTGCACGAGCTTACGTACGTTTCACACACAACTGTGCACTGTTTTCATTCTGTTCACTTGATTGGCCTGATTCATCACCAGCATGGTGACCTGGGTATTTCTTTAGATGTTAACTGTTGTTGTTGTTGTTGTTCAGTGTGATGCAGGACAGAAGGGAGCAGGCCAGACAGGACCTGAAGGGTCTGGAAGAGACCGTGGTGAGTTCCTCTGAATCAACTGAACGCATTAGATATCTGCCATGTGCACGTCTTGGATATTACATTGATTAAGTTTTATTTTACTTTGACTGCTTTGTCTTTTTCCATTCAAGGCCAAGGAGCTGCAGACTCTGCACAATCTGAGGAAGCTCTTTGTCCAGGACCTGGCAACCAGAGTGAAAAAGGTGAGCAACTGTAGATGTTAGTTGCCAGATTGAGAAAAAGAATCTCTTCAATTGCGATGAGAGGAATTTGATTAGCAAAAAAACTAAATGACAAAGTAGTTCTGCCACAAACGGCAACATCTGTTGGTTTCATGGTCACTGGTGTATTTGGGACCCCTGTATGATGCTCATCAGTTCAGTTTTAATGCTTGTGTTTTATTGGTTGTGCAGAGCGCTGAGATGGACTCAGACGACACAGGTGGCAGCGCAGCACAGAAACAGAAAATCTCCTTTCTTGAGAACAATCTTGAGCAGCTCACCAAAGTTCACAAACAGGTAGGATGTTCATGAACTCTCCTAGCGACCATCTTGTTTTTGCTTTCGTCGTCTTTGCCCAGTCATGCTTCCCCACTGGAAGACGGACGATGAAAGAAATGATCTAACGCGATACATCTTGTCCCACAGCTGGTACGTGACAATGCAGACCTGCGCTGTGAGCTTCCTAAACTGGAAAAGCGTCTTCGTGCAACAGCTGAGCGGGTCAAAGCCCTTGAGTCTGCTCTGAAGGAGGCCAAGGAGAACGCCGCCCGCGACCGCAAGCGCTACCAGCAGGAGGTGGACCGCATCAAGGAGGCCGTCAGGGCCAAGAACATGGCCAGGAGGGGACATTCGGCCCAGATCGGTTAGTAGAAATGGATGAGAAACGCATCTATACCCCTTTTTTTTTTAAACCCAGGGCAGATGAGACGGGTCACGTTGTACACAAAATTAATTGCAAACATCATCTAAAACGGCCGATCCTCAATCTCCTCTTCCTCCCCTCCCCAGCCAAGCCTATCCGGCCCGGGCAGCAGCCGGTGGCGTCTCCCACCCATCCCAACATCAACCGCAGCGGAGGAGGCTTCTACCAGAACAGCCAGACCGGGTCCATCAGGGGAGGGATCAGCAGCAGCGGCAGCAGCAAGCCAGACAAGACGTAAGAACAACACCGCTCTTTGTTTCCAGCAGCTGATGAGACAATGATGTAAAGAACTGTAACACTGTAAAGAACCAAAATACTGCATCTCAAAGCGTCTGGAGATAAAATAAGAGCATACTTAGTTGCCCTCTGTTTAAGATGCATGTTTTTTTTTTTAATGGTGTTTACTGCATCTGGTGAGTACAGAGTGAAGGAACCAAACGCATTTATAATACTTAACAAACACGAAGTTAACAAATGCAAACGCTGCTGATATTCACTAACGCCATATTGTTTGTGTTGCTCTGCAGCTGAAGAGCAGCGGGATACAAGGAGGACACCACTGAAGAAGCCAATATCACCCCCTGCCCACCCCGACAACCTGTCATTCCATTACAGCGAACGGGCTCCTCGCCGCTGCTTTGGAGCCACTAAATATAAAAAAATATAAATATTCCTGGCCTGTACAGCTCCATCCCCCACTCCCCCACTTCTCATCACGACGTATCTCTTTTTCTCGTACTGGATGCAACACATTTAATTTACAAAAGGCAAAAACCATTATTGTTATCCACCGAACTAAACGCAGTCGTGAGCGCAGCCTCGGTGAGCGAAACCAGCGAACACCTCAAAATGTGTAGCTTCGGTTTCGTTTTTGTTTTGCACAGTCTGTCGTCACCCGTCGTCGTGCGAGTACTTCTGCACTGTGCCATGCTGAATGTAAGGGGAGCCAGATCTGAAAAAAAGATAAAAACAAACAACCGAAAACACAAAATACCAAAAAAAAGAGACCCCTCCCCACCACGAGAAATAGCGTGACCCTATAGGCTAACCTCTGTACATTTTATCGTTACTATTATTGGTTGTTAACCACACTTTTCTCTGACTAGATTTTACATGCTACTTTAAGGAAAAAGAAAACGACAAAAAAACTGTGGTTTTGAATCGACTAGATGGCGTCGAGCACGACTGTTCTGTCCGGTCTTGTACAGATGTAACATTGGCACTACTGCACAGAGAAAGAGAGAGGGGGGGGGGGGAGAGAGAGAGCTGTATGGAAACAGCCGGGGGACGGCTAAAAAGAAGGGTTAAAAAATAAAAAGCCACGACGTGCGACCGTGTACTGTAGATGTATTTAACTAAATACCTGTGGAGGCCAATTGTTTTTTATCATTAAGTTAAAATAAAACCTAAACTCGTTATTGGTGACTTCATGAGAAGGATGTAAAGAATGTAGAAGAAAGAGAATGGTCCGGTTAACACAACAACACTTCCACCTTCGTTAGCATAGCCTATGCTAAGTAGCTAAATGTACTGTTTTTACTTCAGTGGTTAATGGGCGCTATTTATATCTCTGCACATTGGAGCACATCGTCTGCAGGCGTATAGAGATGGCACACACGCAACGCTTGTCCTGTCCTCGCTGGGTCGCTGACACTCTCACTCACCTTTTGGGACTTTTTGTTTTCTAGTTGTAACCGTATCATGATTTATTTTCAAGGGTGCCTCTCCTCTGTTTGTTTTGTCCTACCCCCACACCCTTTCTGTTGCTTCTTTTAGATTTAGGACCCTTTAACTGTATGTGCCCCCCTTTTTTTTTGGTTTGTAAATTTGCAGAAAAGCAATGTGTGTTTCGCTGGGTTTTATGTACTGTATGTACTCTTTCATTGTTCCATAGAAGTCGTGTAGATGCATATTTGAAAGGGTGCGGCGGGCGGGGGTGTCAGTCGATGGGTCGGGCCCTGGCCGCTGATCTGCCAGTCAGGAGAGCAGGGTCTAAAATTGCACAACAATCTTCTGTCATCTGTAGGAGGGGTTTATTTAACTAAATCTAGTCAGGGGTGTAGGATTTATTTTTGTGTTTTGTCTTTGTTGTGATTTTAATTTTGTTTTTTTAACCCTGTGAAGCCCCCCCCACTGCATCGGCAAAGAGCCTGTTGTGATTGTAACCCCAGCGTCAGAACACTAACACCTTGTGCAATACACTGTAAAATACACTGTATATCAGTCGACTGGCAGGTGTGATCAGGGTGTGCTTTCTTGCAGTGGTAATCCTGCCATATAGTCAAAAACAATAACTCCTGCCCCTCTTCGGTGTTAGCTTCTGTTCTGCTAACTTTTGGTTCTCGATGTATTTTCTCATCGAGGGCTTCTTTCATGATCATTTCTAAAACCTGAATCATGATACAGGAGTTCTTCTGGACCGTATTCTAAGATAAAAGAATATCCACTACTGTACTAGACAAACTCCCTGTAGATGAGGAGACGGTGACATTTACAATCCAGTGCAGTAAGAGATGTTTAAATTAGAATATTAACAAAAGCTTTTTAGAAATGCACATTAAAGAAACGTTGTTGGCTGAGAAGAGCGAAACAAATCTAGCTAGGTTTGCAGCTCTGTCTAAAAGGTGTCCTACTAAAACTTATCATGTCAAAGTTGGCTTTATTAGCACTTCCTCACAACACCTGCACTCCATATGTGGCTGTTTTTGATTGGAGGACGGAGACGTTTCCAACAACCCTGTAAATGGAACTGTTTGTTGCCAGCAACTAATTTAAGGAGTAATAATTACTTTCTACGAGCTGCAGGGCGAAGTAGGTCCCCCGTATCTGTGACAGGACAGTGTTTGGTGTCTATCGAGATGGTTTATTCCATCTGTGTAATCTTCTAGATTAGTTGTGACTTTGCAGCATGGACCTCAAAATGTTTATCCTTTGACCTTCCACCAAAACTGGATATGAAATGAGGGTGGGGGGGCGGGGTAGTTAATAAAAAAATTAAAAACGGCAAAGAATATTTGAGGTGTTTTACCTAAATTGGATTTTGCAATTATTCTAAATAAAAACGAAAGTGTAGCCACTTTTTTTATTACTGTGTAATAGTTGGTCAATTTTTAAAGGACAGTTTTGAGGATCTATCAGTGGATAAAGGTACTGGATCATTCCTGGAGAACTGGGGCACAAATAGCAGGGCTCTGATGAGGACGGAGATGGGAAGTTCATGAGATCACAGTTTTGGATTGATTGCATGATGTAAATGTATGTGTGATTAAATAATTATGAGAAAATACTTGCATCTCTCTTATTTGTTGGGGTTCCTTTTTAAGAATTCCTGATTGTTTAGCTGATTTCAGTGTAATGGTGACGTGTGGTTACAGAAACGTAATCCTGAAAGTGAGCGGACTATATATATATATATATATATATATATATATTAATATATACATATATATATATATATATAATATATATATGTTAGTATATGTATATATATATGTTATATGTATATATATGTGTATATATTCTGTATATATATATGTGTATATATATATATATATATGTTATGTTATATATATGTATTATATATATATATGTATCTAACTGTTATATATCTATATATGTATTGTATATATGTTATTATGTTTTATATATATGTTATATATATATATATATATGTATGTATTATATGTATGTTGTATATGTTTATATCTATATTATATTATTATGTATTGTGTGTGTATGTATGTATTATGTGTGTGTGTATATATATATATATTTTGTGTGTGTTCTATCTTCTGTATGTATGTACTTATATCTGTCTGTTATTATCTTACTTCTGTACTCTAGTCCTATGTACTGATGTCTTCATGCTCTAATATCTCTCAGTATTCTATATATTCTCGTTGTTGCTATAATATCTATATCCATCCTTGATCTATTCTATATGTATGCTCTTATCTAGACACATCACTCTATCTTCCTCTCTACAGCACGCTAAATGTCTATACTGATCTCCCCATCTCCTGTACTCTATCTCGGTGCCTATGTCCTTATATAAATTCTCTATTATGATATCTAACTATATAACTCTTCTTTGGTCGTTATATTGGTAGTCTATAATATCTATAGGTACCTAACATATAATATAATCTATATTGATCTATTATTAATGTAATAACCATCATATACATCTACTATATCCACATGATAGGTTGTTCTCAATGTGTGTATTATATTGTCTATGCTGACATCTTAATATTACATTATCTGTATGGGCGGAGGGGGAAAGAGTTCCTCAGTCCCTCAAGATACCGCACTGTGTCATATACAGTCTCATATAGTACCGAAACAGGGCATCGGTATAGGTAAAAAGGGAGCATTCAGACTGAGGCTAAGATATAGAAGTCGAATAAGGGTAGAGAGAAGCGAAAGATCTAAACGTCGAGGCTAATCATCTAGGATCGAGACACCAAAGATAGTCGAAGCGACACATCATGAATTAGGCAGATAACAATATGAAGAGACTAATGAAATCATATATCCATTATAGATACATACACATATACACACATATATTATATCTATAACAATCAGAGATATTATAACACATAGTATATAATACAACAATAAGCCTACACAAAATATTTTATAATAGACTATCATATATATAAATATATATATACACATTAATATATATAACTTAATATCATATAATATATATAATACACATTATATAAATAACACATATATTATTATATTCTATGTATTATATATGTGATATGTATCCGTATTATAATATGATATATCTATATATCTTAGTGCTGCTTATCTGAGGTGTCTCATATGTTTATCTCCTTAATGTGTACTCTCTCAATCATCATGTATATCTGGTCGTCTTATACTACGTGTTATCTCTGTATCTGTCTTATGTTACTATTATTGTCTTACAGATGCTCATGTCTATCTTGTGTGTGTAATATACGGTATATATGGTCTACTATACTATATATCTTGTGTTTTTTAATCTATATATATGTACTTTGATGTACTAGTTCTTTGTCACTGTTACGTATCTCTCGTCTATTCGATAGTGTCTACTCTACTCTGTATACTACTGTGTGTTCTATATGTTGTACTAACTTCAATGGTGTGTTTTCGTCTCTCTCTGTCTACTCCTCTCCGATATATCTCTTACCTAGATACTTTCTCGATGTTATTTGCTGGATACTCTTATGTATAGTACATTGTGACTACTATTATCTATACTATGGGTCTACTAATTTGTTCTGTCTACTCTGTCTCTACTCTCTACTCACCTGTAGTATTATGTCCTACTTATCTATACCTAAATCTACTACTGTACTTAACCTGTGTTGATTGTACTATTCCCTGCTGTCATCTACTGGATATCCTACTTGCATGTATCTTTCTCAGCCTCTGTCTTAATATTTCTGTTGTATCTTATCTACTGTGAGTCGTATGCTTATATATTTACGTTATGTATGTATAGTTTAGCTATATTGTTATGATCAAATATATGCTATGTTCGCTAGTATATGTCATAATGATTATGTCATGTGTGTGTGCCTATATTGATATTACTTATGCAGTTATATAGATCTATACTGCTCTCTCATACTGTTGCTATCATATAGTATATAATGTATTATCTATATAAATGTCAATTTTTTTTTCTATGCTGATTATACTTTGGTTATTATGTTATCTACTCTCTATATCTCATATATCTCTGTGTGTGATTACTACTTATATAGCTACTCTACTATTGTATATTACTATATATATACTATCATACATATATACTACTATATTGTGTATGTATTGTGTGTGTGGAGAGAGAGAGAGACAGAGACAGAGAGAGAGAGAGAGAGAGAGAGAGAGAGAGAAAATACACACAATATATATATAGAGAGAGAGAGAGAGAGATATTGTGTATATATATATACATACACAAACATTGAGAAATTATAAGAACAAAAGTGTGTAAAGAATATGTGGATTATACTACCTTATATAACAGTGTAAATAATAATGCTCAAAAATGATAATAAATGCAGTAAACCAAAGTACTGCACAGCTCCCAGTTTGGTGTGGAAGGACATGTAATCAATGCTAATATTCGTAATTAATGTTGGTTGCTACCTGTAACAGGTGTAAAGTATTTGGAGATTAGTGGGGCTCTTTAAATGGATTATTTTAATACGTGTGTTTCGTTACCAAGCAACCACGTGTGGAGGAACCAGCGGTTACCATGGTTACTCAGTGATTCAGTCAGAACTGAACATGTAACTTCTCCCTGTTGTGTAGCAACGGGTTTGTGTATCCAGTAGCGTATGTGTGACCACACAGATGTCTAATATTTGTCCGAAATAATAAAACGTTTCCTCCAGGACGTGAAACCAACGTTGAGCCTCAATTTTCTAAATATCCACAGTTTGCGTGGCGGGCGGACTGACTTCCGGCTCTCTGGTTGCCTGGCAACAGGTCGTGGCCAAGAAGCGGTCCGGAGCAACATTTCGCTGTTTGAACGGAATAAACAAACACTAGTGTACACTTCAGGGTTAATTAGTGAGCATTTTGTTATCTTTCAACAGAGCCAGGATAGTTCCGTATTTCAAAACTAAGGTACAAACATGATTAATTAAATTAAAATAATTTGTAATTGTAATTTTGTAATGTATCTGCAGCTGCAGTTTATAGCCGGTGGGGGGCCCTGATGGACGGTGTACTTGGTTTGGTCCCTTGAGGTCTCTGGCCATAGAGTACAGAATTAGACAGGAGCTCTCACTCTGAATGTATTTCCGAGTTAGTGGAAAATGCAAACATTACATTGCTAATGGATTGACATCAACAGTTTACCGGTAATACGTAAACAATATGTATTAAATAACGGGTATCAGTGTCGATGTAGGCCTAGCAGAATGGTCACTATGGTAACGCCAAAGATTGCTCCGCATATTCCTGGGAATCTGGCACCCGGATGATTATTTAGATTTACTTCGTCATTATTTGAGAAAGCTTCTCATTATTTTGAGATACTAAATCATAACTGAAAAAAGTTTCTCATTATTTTGATACACTAGTTCCTTATTTCGAGATACTAACTCATAATTTTGAGATACTAACTCATTATGAGATAATGTATTAATTTGAGATAACTCATTATACTGAGATAACTCATTATACTGAGATAATAACTCATTATACTGAGATAATAACTCATTATATTGAGATACTAACTCATTATATTGAGATAATAACTCATTATACTGAGATAATAACTCATTATACTGAGATATAACTCATTATACTGAGATAATAACTCATTATACTGAGATCATAACTCATTACATTGAGATAATAACTCATTATATTGAGATACTAACTCATTACTATTGAGATACTAACTCATTATATGAGATAATAACTCATTATATGAGATAATAACTCATTATATTGAGATAATAACTCATTATATTGAGATAATAACTCATTATATTGAGATAATAACTCATTATATTGAGATAATAACTCATTATATTGAGATAATAACTCATTATACTGAGATAATAACTCATTATATTGAGATAATAACTCATTATATTGAGATAATAACTCATTATATTGAGATAATAACTCATTATATTGAGATAATAACTCATTATATCTGAGATAATAACTCATTATACTGAGATAATACTCATTATATTGAGATAATAACTCATTATACTGAGATAATACTCATTATATTGAGATAATAACTAATTATATTGAGATAATAACTCATTATACTGAGATAATAACTCATTATATTGAGATAATAACTCATTATACTGAGATAATAACTCATTATACTGAGATAATAACTCATTATATTGAGATAATAACTCATTATATTGAGATAATAACTATATACTGAGATAATAACTCATTATCTGAGATAACTCACTAATTATATTGAGATAAAACTCATTATACTTGAGATAATAACTCATTATATTGAGATACTAACTCATTATACTGATGTAATAACTCATTATATTGAGATACTACCTCATTATATTTGAGATAAACTCATTATATTGAGAAACTAACTCATTATACTTGAGATACTAACTCATGATATTGAGATAACCATTATATTGAGATACTATCATTATACTGAGATACTACTCATTATACTGAGATACTAACTCATTATATTGAGATACTAACTCATTATATTGAGATCTACTCATATACTGAGATACTAACTCATATACTGAGATACTTAAATCTTATAACTTGAGATAACTCATTATACTTGAGATACTAACTCAATTATACTGAGATTAATAACTCATTATACTGAGATTAATAACTCATTATACTGAGATACTAACTCATTAGATTGAGATAACTGAGATACTAACTCATTATACTGAGATAATAACTCATTATATTGAGATAATAACTCATTATACTGAGATACTACTCATTATATTGAGATAACTCATTATACTGAGATAATAACTCATTATATTGAGATAATAACTCATTATACTGAGATACTAACTCATTATATTGAGATAATAACTCATTATACTGAGATACTAACTCATTATACTGAGATAATAACTCATTATATTGAGATAACTCATTATATTGAGATACTAACTCATTATATTGAGATAATAACTCATTATATTGAGATAATAACTCATTATATTGAGATAATAACTCATTATACTGAGATAATAACTCATTATACTTGAGATAATAACTCATTATATTGAGATAATAACTAATTATATTGAGATACTAACTCATTATTGAGATAATAACTAATTATATTGAGATAATAACTCATTATATTGAGATAATAACTCATTACATTGAGATAATAACTCATATATTGAGATACTAACTCATTATATTGAGATAATAACTCATATTGAGATAATAACTCATTATATTGAGATAATAACTCTTATATTGAGATAATAACTCATTATACTGAGATAATAACTCATTATATTGAGATAATAACTCATTATACTTGAGATAATAACTCATTATATTGAGATAATAACTCATTATATTGAGATAATAACTCATTATACTGAGATAATAACTCATTATACTGAGATAATAACTCATTATACTGAGATAATAACTCATTATACTGAGATAATAACTCATTATACTGAGATAATAACTCATTATACTGAGATAATAACTCATTATACTGAGATAATAACTCATTATATTGAGATAATAACTCATTATACTGAGATAATAACTCATTATACTGAGATAATAACTCATTATATTGAGATAATAACTCATTATACTGAGATAATAACTCATTATACTGAGATAATAACTCATTATATTGAGATAATAACTCATTATACTGAGATAATAACTCATTATATTGAGATACTAACTCATTATACTGAGATAATAACTCATTATACTGAGATAATAACTCATTATACTTGAGATAATAACTCATTATACTGAGATAATAACTCATTATACTGGAATAAATCTTTCGGAGATATACGACTCGATTATAAATAACTCATTATACTGAGAAATAACTAAATTATTGAGATAATCACTCTTTACTGAGATAATACTTCCCATTATACTGGATAATCTAACTCCATACTAATACTGACTAGTATAATAAACCATATTATATTGGATAATAACTCATTATACTGAGATATACTCAACTGAGCATATAAAATTATAGCCGGAGATGAAATAAATTTAGAGAGGATAACTAACTCATTATATGAAGTACTAACTCATTTACTGAGATAATAGACTCATTATACTGAGATAATAGCTCACTTATACTGGAGATCACTAATATATGAATATACTCATTGCTGAGATACTAACTCATTATACTGTAATCTTATATTGAGAATAACTCTAATGGATATTATTATCTGGAGATAATAACTCACTTATATGCAAAACTGTATACTGATAATAAACTCTTTGAATATACATATTCTGAGTATATTACTCATTATACTGAGATAATAACTCATTATACTGAGATACTAATGGTCGGAGTATGTCCTGACACAGAGGCGGAGTGATACCTCTGTCATTAGACGATCTCTGCACAAAGGTAGTTGCCAAAGTTGCTCGGGCAGGCGTGAGTCCGCGGGAGCGAGCACTGCTGTGGATTACACCGGCCAGGGAAGAGCAGGATGTACGGGAGCGCCGCTATCTGACAAACTTGACAAGCGGAGAACCAGCTTCACACGGTGGTCGGTCGGTCGACAGGAAAGTTTACGGGATTTGAACCTGAATAAGGAGCTCTGGAGTGTTCTTCTCCCCCCCCCCCCCCCCCCCCCCCCCGGAGTGTCCCACCCCAGCAGAGAAGGTACGTGAAGGTGCGGATGTTTGAGTGCGGCAGTGTTTGGGACACCGAGGAATGTTTAGCAGGAAAGCTAATTAGCTAGCTAATGTTAGCGACAGATTAGCCTCTGTAAATCAATACAGAGAGCCGCAACTCCGTGGTGAGACTACAACACGTCATGATAAGTTACAGGTAAGACTTTTACACCTTTCCTGAAGGAACACGAACGTCTTCCCATTTTGAATAAGTTCAGGAGAATGCTGTGCATACACCAGGAACTGTAAAGTGAACTAATCCCTGCAGGAATACTACAACACTCACAGAGGTGTGTATTTACATCCTCTTTGATTTGCACCATAAAGTTGCATTTGGGCAGCTGGTGAACTGGCACAGAAATGTTATTTACTGTCGGTTGTGTTCATTAGCTGTCAGCAGTAACATGAACCTGTCAGGGTGCAGCACTAAGCAGGTGACAGGTCGTTTAACGGATAATAACGCGCGTGAAAGTCGCACTATAAATCACAGTAGAGCTGGTTGATATAGTGTGTTGATCTTCTAAAGCAATCACTTATCTGCCAAGCCATTCCTATCATCATAAGACCCCAAAGAGTTGTCTTAAAACCAGCAATTACGAAGCTCTTACGTGCCTTTTATAACACAAATGATTAGTCAGTTGACAAATGTATCAAGCGAGAATGCCACACATGTGCGTGTGTAGTGTGAGGATTTACTGCTTTTAGTTAGACGGTGTATCTCCCTGTGCTTTGAATACAATCGGTTTATTGCCAAGTAGGTTGTCACATTCAAGGAATTTGCCTTGTTGTACATAAGCACAATACAACAGATGAATATGTAGAATAAGAGCAAATATAGAATTATTGTACAAGAAACCTAAATATACAAAAAAGGAAATTAAGTAAATGTATGACAAATTACTCAAAAGAATATGTACATTATATTTGAATTAAAAGTGGAAGGATTGTGCAAGTTAGTTAGAACAGAACAACTCTCAATACAATGTTTGGGGAAAAAAAACATAGTTTTTGCCCCAAATGGTTGTGATGCAACCTTTTTGATTTGTTTCCCAGTAAGTGTGAGTTGTAGGATTTACTGTATCGTCGGCAAGTAATGCCATGTTGAATTGGATTTGTCTCACTCCATCAAGTGTTGACCACACTGCCTGCTCTCATCCCTACATTGGGCGACCTACCTGGCTCTAAAACGTGTTTTATTTATTAATTTCTCTCTCTCTCTCTCTCTCTCTCTCTCTCTCTCTCTCTCTCTCTCTCACTCCCACTCCTAAATGAGCTGCATCTGGCTGTAGTTGGTAAAGTGTGGCAGATTGTGGTTACTGACAGTTGCAGAGGACCCGGGGGAGTTGAGTTTCGAGGAAAGTCGTGGTGAGAGGTGTCTAACTGGGGCAGCCTGTGCTGAATCTAGGCTGTTTAGGGGAACATGGATCTATATTTGGTGTGACTACGTGCGAAGGTCACGGCACAGTTCTTGACTTTCTGATTGTACAAACTGTGACTTCAGATTCCCATTCGAAAGATTTCACAGTTCACCCTAAATCACAGGAAAGCCACATCCCCTCACTTATGAGCCACGCTGATAGTTTTTGCTTGATGTCTTTATCTCTAAGACTTGTGAGGTGAAATGCTGCTCAAAGCTTTGACAAATTGGAAAATCTGCAAAACTTAAAGGCATAAATGAGTTTCAATGAAAGCAGTTGATGTTTGAGAATAAACTGACATCTTGGCTCTTCTGTAACGACACCACATGAGCATTTAAAGTGAGTTTAGTGAGCTTGATAACCTCATTTTGCTTCTCTCTAAATAACTCTATAATGGGAGCGAAATGTGATGAAAAGAACTCACGGCGTGTAATCACTGGCAGGCTGAACTCCACTAACAAGTGTCATGTGAGACCCGATGCAGAGAGAATCACTTGTCTGTGTTTCACTGGAAACATTTCATGCTTTTAATTTAGAAGAACTCTTTCCAAGGTGCTGCCTTCTGTTTTTCGCTGATGGTGGGAGAAAATGGGAGGGTGTGTTTCCTACATGTGCTGACAACGGCAGATCTTTCCATCACATAACCGTTCAAATAGTCCCACGCGCATTTCTTCTCCTACCTTCCCGTCTCGTCAGCCGACGCCAGCATGTCTTGTAGCTCTGGATGGTTTTATTCTTCGGATCCAGCCCACAGCGCCGCCACTGTAAATCTTATTACCATCACATCAAGTTAAGATGCGTCCTCCTGATGTTGCTGATTGGACTCTGAGAAGATTTGTGCTTTCCACTAAATAGCTGCGCCGATGCTGGAGCTTAATCTAGGCAGGGATAAGTAAAACAGACAGCAGCCTCCAGGTACTTAACCTTCTAAATACCTTTCAATATGAGGAATAAGATTAACCAGAAAGTCCTAATAAATAAATAAACAGCCCAACTCTCCAGGGAATGGCTCTCAGAGCATCTTTCATTACATTTATATTAATGCTGGGGTGGTAGGCTATTTGGAACGATGAGAAGAGTAGAGGGACTATTGTTAAAAATATGTAACGTTTCATTGGTTTAAAAATGTTACGGCTACATTTAATCTTTTAATCGTCTATCGGCCGATAAAATTGTCAGAAGATAATGAAAAAATTGGCATTAAAATCTCTGAAATGCCTTCGTACCGTCTTTAAATTACTTGTTTTGTCCCAAAACTCAAAGAAATTAAATTTATAGTCACATTCAACAACAAAAAAGCAAATCCTCACATCGACGAAGCTTTGAAAGAATTACGCAAAAATATTTGCCAATTACTTTTCCTGTCGATTGACAAACCAATAAATCTAATTAGGTGTTTTATCTCTAAAATTCATTTCATACATATACATGTGAGCTGTAATGTCATGGATGTGGTAACACGGCATTAAACACTTTGGCAGGATATCGACGAGGAGTGAACGAGTTCAAAGAAAACAACCAGGGGAAATGTTGCGCAAGGAAGGCAGGAAATTAACTTGTGTCTGCTGCAATGATTTAATTCCCAACAACCTCCCATCCACTTGTGACAAGTAATACTTCTAGAACAAAGGCCCTGAAGAACGTTTGCTGTTGAGCATGTAGAGAAAGTTCCTGAACCTCGGTCCAGATGTGTTCAACACAAGGGTAGAAAGAAGTAGAAGAAACGCTGTCTTCCTCCAGCCACAGGTTGATGATGAAGGCTGCCAGCTCTCGTATCATCCGGTCCAGTGCTTCAGTAGCTGTGTGTTGTTACTGTGAGCTCTGAATTGGCTTCAGAGTGTGTTTTGTGTCATTTGGCGAATGGACGTTCTGCATAGCCAATAGATTTGGTGAGATTTGCCTCAGTGTCTGTTAGCCTGAAGCAGCGAGGTAATCCACGATGATATTATCCCGGCGGTCACTATCAGGAGTAATCCAGGCGCTGTTTTCCTAATCACACCTAATCACAGATCTCTATTAAACTAATGCTGGTAAAGGTGAAGCCAAATGCCACATAGAAATATAAAATAATACCCGCCCCACGTGTACTGGCTTTTAAAACGGTGTGACCGTTAATGAAGCGGCTATCAAAGGACGTCGCTTGTAGAATTTGGATACTTGTCTGTCTGACAGCCACTACACAGACTTGTCAATGAAAGTTATTCGTTGTTTCGTGATTGGTTGCTCAGTCTGCACCATGAATATAAAGGTTCTTCCTGGATGTGTCTCACTGATGACTGACTGTCATTGTAACGTCCTGCTTTATCTGATGCTGACGCTGTACTATCCTGCCACTTCGTCCAGATCAGATGAAGACATCCTCCACTGTCTTTGACACCGCTGTCTGGGTTGTTGCTCAGTTGAGGGCGAAGTACATTTGAACTTCATTTTGTTTTGTTTTTAATGGCTCAACTCAACTTTATTTCCTTTCATAGCTCCTTTTTAGACAAACATCAACAATAAATAAATATAATTAAGTGAATTAAATGAATAGAAAACAATAATATAAACACCAGGGACCAAAAAAAACTAAGGCTTTACTACAAATTAAAAGCCAGATTAAAAAGAGAGTTTGTTTTCTAATATCCAGAGGCAGCGAGTTCCACCGTTCAGTTCAGTGGTATAAAAAAAGTAGGTTGAAAGGTCAAAGTTTTCCCAAGAGTGCTGTGTTTGCTCATGTTTTACTCAAGGCTTTTGAATGTGAGTGTAGCTCCGTTAAAACTGAAATAATATGCGCAAGTCAACGCAACAAGTACATTTCACAGTTTGTTGATCTGACACTGTGGTCTTATTGGTCTGAAGTGGTCAATAATTCATGTTTAGAAGACTACAGACTGTTTGCTAGAGGGCCTTACATGTGTACTTGCAGTGCTCACGTTCTCTCCTGTAGTAGAGCAGATGCAGAATATTTAATTTCATAGATTACCTGCTTTCCAGAACACTGTAGTAACACATTCAAGTGTTGCAATGCACCTTCAAAACTGCAGCAAGAGAAGTGCTAAATGTATATTTTTATAAATAAGGGTAAAGTCCGACGTTCTGTAAAGAAACCCACTAACCACACTAAACAGCTACATGGACAAGATGCATCTTTTAACTATTAAGCTTGTTAGAGCATGAAGTCTTTCTTTTCCAACCAGCACAAGAAGAAATGTGGAACAATCTCTGTTTATCAAAATAGCCCATGCACAGAGGGAGCCCGAGGCAGTAGATCTCGTCATGTCACAAGGGCAAATCGTGTACTATAAATTTAACAAAACATTTTCTCATGCCTATTCTCACTACACGACTTCAGCCCTTTGGAGCTCCCCGACAAAAGCTCCAGGTCAGAGGCAAACCGGCGTTGGCTCGGCGCTCGCAAATCAGCACTCGAGCGCTACGTGTGAACTGTTCAAGGATGCATATCAAGGATGCCAGATATCTTGCAGGATAAATATCTGGACCTGTCGGGGAGTCTTGAGGGGATGCAGTGAGAGCACAAGACACTGGTTGAGGGGAAACATCGGGAGGCATTTCATTTTTATTTATTGCATTTGCAGCACGGGCCAAAGTTGTTGCACCTACGATGTTGGATGTTTTCATGAATAAACATAACGCAGTGACTGATCGACCTCGGGGGAAATGGTAAAGACGTGTGGATGGAAACAGGCGTAGTTTGGAGACCAGACGTACTCATACTCGTGGGTTCTTGTAGTGTGTGTGACCCCCCCTGCCTCAGTCATGTAGTGTAGAATTCACAACTCCTGATTACAAGACGGCCACTTGGCTTTAGCTGTGGCCTCTGTTGTTGTATATATTTGCCCTCAAAGTCCACTACTGATAAGACGTACCTTTTAAACTTAAGGTTTGGCTCCATTACGTGCTTCTTGTTGTCACCGCCAGTTGAGTTATGAGCATTTTTTACATAACTTACAAAAGCACTTCAGAGCTCAGGTTGATCAAGGTGTGCTGACGCCTCACCTCGTGTTGTAAGAGCGAGAGAGTATGTGTGTATACATGTGACTTCAGCAGGAAACTATTTGTGTGATTTGACTAATCTGTCATGCCTCACCTCTGCTTGACTCGCTGTCATTATCAGACAGAGGAGAGAGAGTTGGATACAGTGGTCGAAGAAGACCATGTGAGTCACATTACTGTCTCCCCTCCTTATGTCTAACACTATGCGCTGCTGTGAAGCTGCGCATCCTTTGAAGAGGATTAAAGCTCTTCAGCTTGTATTTTACTCGTTCAGTGCCTGCTGGTTCATTATTGCGGCTCGCAGCTTTCTCGAGAACCGCTCTTCCTAATAACGTCACACTCTTCACTGCACTTCCTTGTGTCCTCAGCAGTACACCCGCCAAGTGTGAAGTCGATCGGATGAACAGTTGTCCAGAAACTTGAACGACAGACAAACCTACAGAGACTCCTTCCATCTTAGTTAGATTCATTTGTTCTAGATAAGGTGGAGTAACAAGCTTTAAAAAAACATATTTTCTGATTTCTAAATATATTACTAAGACTTAAGGTGACGCACTATAAGATTGTGGAACATGAAATGTATGTAATGTATCGGATACTTACTTTAGGTCCTTGTTGTTCTCCCTCCAGCTCTGCTCAGGAAACCATGCTAATAAACGTCTTCCTCTTGCGGTGAGCTGCCTGGTGGACAGTCGGAGGCATCATGGCGGAACTGCCTATTGCCCCGGGCGAGGTCTACATCGAGGTGGAGTACGACTATGAATACAAGGCCAAGGACCGCCTCATCACCATCCAGCAGGGGGAATGCTACATGCTGGTCAAGAAAAGTAACGAGGACTGGTGGCAGGTGAGGAAGGAGGAAGGGACTAAAGCTTTCTACGTACCTGCTCAGTATGTCCGCGAAGTCCGCAAAGCTCTCATGCCACCCCCTAAACCCTTCGCACATCCTCTTGCTGCCACTGGCAACACACCTCCACAAGGTGGGAGTGCACTCTGGATAAAGCCAACCAGTCTGGAGCTGGGACTCGACCGGCCCACGGAGAGCCTTCAGAGACATGAGTCCAACTATCGGCGCTCACCATCTGCACACACGGCCTCTTCTGGGAACTTCAGCCCCCCCAGTCAGCGCAGGAACAGTAGCCTCCATCACTCCCCCACCACTCCCACCAACCATGACCGTGCTCTGGCTGACATCCTTGTCCACGGCGGAGCCCTCCAGCCTCCTCAAAAAGAAAAGTCCAGCACTCTACCCCGCACCCGTGCTCAATCCCCAGACCTGGAGCGAGTCCCGCTGGACGTGGACAGCACCCAGCGCTGTGACTCTGCAGGGGAAGAGAGGCGCACCAACGACTCGGAGTCAGGAGACGAACTGAGCAGCAGCTCCACTGAACATCTCCAGGTAAAGTCGTACAAATTTAAACAATTGTTTGTGCTGTTGAATGTTGATGTACATGCAAATCTTGGGTTGGCATTCATTTTGGCTTTGAGACCCAGATTAATATCCGGGGCCCAATCCAGGACAAACATCACCCCAGCATCATTTGCCATATATGGCACTGAAAGTGGTTTTGTGCAGTTGGCTCTACTTATATTTCCTATTTTATTCATTAAAATCTGCTTGACATGTTTAGGTGATCTGCCCTCTTGACCTAAATCGCCAAGTTATGTTTAACTGCAGACGCTGATCATCACTGCAGTCCTAAAGCTACTGAGGTGCAGACAAATGCAGATCAGCTCAGTCAGAAAGCCTCAGTGAGATGATGCAGCTGATTGCTTGTGCGCCTGGTCAGTGGGGGCGTTTGTTCCTGAAATCGTTAGCTCAGTCTGCCGCTGAACAAAAGCCAGAGAGAAAATAGAAAGTGGGTCTGTGTGGTGCTGCCACTGGCTGCAGACCTCTCTGTGTGTACAGAAAGGAGGAGATGGTAGAAGCTGTGTTGAAGTTACACATGTTAGTTAAACTCTGTGCAGCTCTTTGCATACTTATTCATTATCCTTTCCTTTTTTTAAAATTGCTATAACAAACTATAACCATATAATATAAGAGATTACATTTAAATGCAGAGCCTTCCTTAACAATTGAACCTCAAACTTGTTTGTAGCACCATTATTACATTTACAAAACAGTGCCACATGCACATTCCTGCTCAGTTTTAGTGTGTTTGACCTCTGAAATTAAGTATTAAGAAATATTGCATTCAGTCATTCATGTAGGTTTACTGGTCATTAACTACACATATCTAGTTTCACATTCACAAAACAAGTTTTGGTCACACCAGCACTTTCAGACAAACCAGAGCGATGCATCACACAATGACGTAACCACTGACCCAGCATGATGTGTTGTTAAAGGTTATCTAAAACGGGTTCGTATACAATTTCAAAGTGCGTCTGTTCTCTGAAAACAGTCCAGTTCCCACAATGGAGCTCCTTCCTTCCTTCGGCCGCTCTGTGCGCCATGTAAACGGCAGGAGAAAAGGTCACAGTGGTGGAGCTTGTTTTGGTAATCTAGACAATCAGGCCAGCTTTGTCTGAAAGTAAACACTGTGATTTATTTCATTCTGTGAGTCATCTGATCTGCAAGTGCAAATAATACAACACGTACACAAATCTCTGCCTTTTTGTTCACAAGGCTTCTCTGTTTGTGTTTTCTTCCTCCTGTAGATACTTCTTCTATTTACTTTTGATTGGTTGTTAAAACTAGATAACGGGACACTGTTCTATATCAAGTGTCATCTGTGTTTGCCTAACAGCACTAATGCTTTATGTTGATTTAATTTACAGTTGCTGAGTAGACAACAACATCTCAGTTATTAAGTTTCTTGGTGTTGTTTATGTTACAAATTTCTAGTTTCAAACCCAAAATGAAGGCCGAGTGAGCCTGGTGTAAAGGTGATGATGCAGTTTGAGGTATATTGTGACGTGACGTATATTGTTAACACCGTGCTATTCTGTAAGTGGTTGTTGTTTGATCAGGTGGACACAGATAGTGAAACCAGTTTCAGTGGACTGCTTGTTTGCTTTCTCTGTCCTGACGGCATGCTGCTGGTGACAACAGCTCAGATATGAGTCAGGACTTCCTAAAATATGCAAACCCCTCCCCTGTCTGCTCTCATATTCTCTCTTGTGTCTTTCCTCTCCTGCAGCGTAATATTTTAAAGGGAATAGGACATAAAAGAGTGACTTCAAAAGCAGGAGAAGGATGACTGAACATAATAAGAAAGCTGAGAGTTTTCCAGCTGCCAGGCCTTGTTCCTTATTGCTGGCTCATCCAGCTCCTTCTGATAAGCTCCTTGCTTTCAGGCAGTAATGAGTGTGTCTGGAGGGCTGCACAGTTCTTTGCCCGGCTCTTATCTGCCACACTGGACCTGACACTGGGGCCCACTTTGTCACTACTTTTGTAACTAGTCATCTTTAACAGCTGCCGCTCTGTCGTCCTCCCGGCTTCTTCCTTTGCACTTTTTTTTAGGTGGTTATAGAGCTGAGTTGCTAAATTTAAGATTGTTACATGTACTTTCTTGTGGCCAAAATATTACTGAGGGCATAAATCCAATATCTCCAACACTGCTGACTGAGTGTTGATGATATATGAGCGACTCAATAACAATATGGGCTTTCGTTATTTTCTCACCATCAATCTAAAGGCCCGGTTACACCAAAACTTAAAACCGTGACATTTTAGGACACTAATGGAATTGCCATAATTAGTGGATTTGTGAAGTAAATCAGTGCAAATCTTTTGCTTTTTTTCAACTTTTGTTGAACCTTTTGTGCACTCAAATGTACATGTGGATCAATGGCAAGCAGCAGAAAGCTTGAGTCTCTTAAGGCCGTGTCACACGGTGCCGTATGGCAGAAACGTACGCTGGCGCATATGAAAATTAGCATATACAACGTATATATGAAAGTATACAGAGCCTATTGATAGCGTATCACGGACTTATACAAAACGTATCAGAGCTTATACGGAATATCGGCAATACGCTGGTGTACGTTGTTGAACGCTGAGGCCGTGAAACGTTTTTGAACATGCTCAAAAAACGTTGGGAGTAGACCCTACAACGCTTTGAGCACCAGATGTTTTGGGAAGACACATGGATGAACTTCGCTGTGCCCCTCTCTGTTATAATGAAAGTCTAAGTTAGGTCTCTTGTTTCTTTTTTAATTACAATGCAAAGCATTACAGGGATCACAAAGCCCTGCCGTCAATACAAGCTCATCACTTCCTTCTGCTTCTTCACAGTACAGTTCTTCCAGGTCAGAACATTGATACGAGCATGTATTGTGAAGAAGCTACAGGAATTGTTGAGTTGTATATTTTGCTTGTATTTCAGCATTAAATCAGGTCAGGTTTAAGCGGAGGCTAGAAGTTGGTTTAATAATTTGCATTTGGGCATTACTGGCAGATCAGTATGCAAGGGTGGGAGTTTGGTTAAAAGACGTTTCCACACATAAACAATACTTTACTCAAGCTATTATCCCGACCACCTTCCACCTGCTCCACCACTCACTGCATCCAAAGCAGAAGGAGATGTGCTGCAGTGCAACTATGCATAACAAAAGGAATGGATCAGGTATGTTTGAAAACTGCCCTGACCTTTCACAACATTAGTATTCAGTTTCTTCTCAGCCCAATAGCTAGTTGGAAAATGTCGAAGTTACCATCTGAGATATCACTTGATACTTTCATGCATACGGTACGTTTTAAAGCCCCTAGCAGTGCATTGGACATTGTATTCACCGAAGCAGATGTTTCCCTCCAGCCACTGAATATAATGGCTGTCAAGGTCTCGGTGTGTTTTAATTTGCTGCTTCACTGCATCGCCCCATCCATTCTGCTTTCCCTCCCCCGTCTTCCTCCAGGATCATAACAATCCAACAGCCCTTGTGAGAAACACTCAGAATACATAGCGTGTGCTCTGTATGTAAGAACTTCACATCATTAGTTTCGAAAATTATAAATCAGTGTTCAAAAAAAAGGTGTTGTGGTGTTTTTTTAACTAGCACCATCAAATGTGGCTTTTTCTCCTGGTGTTGTCGCTGCTGTAGCGCACAGGGAGACATTTATCTGGGAGGTATAAAGATCTCTGGAGATCTGCAATGCAGTTACAAAGTTAATGTTAAAAATGCAGCTGGAGACGTTGACTCTTCAGGTGGGGAATATCCCACTAATGACGAGCAGAATTAAACGTGGTGTGTTACAGACTCAATCTTTCTGTAAAACATGCTCTCATTTCTTATTTGACTGACTTTAACAGCACTCAGTAATTGTTCAATGTTTATGCATCGATAGAATTTATAATACTTGCAATAACGTTTTAACTTTCTAAGATTAAATGATAAAACATTTGCTTGATTCTGTGCAGACCCAGAGTAAATTAAACTTCTTAGGACAATAAATTAAAAGGAATTTAAATAATTAATTGATGCAGGTGCACAGATCTTAACAACACCAAGCGGCAACCTCCGGGTCTGACGAGTGAAGCCACTGCGAAAAGAGGTCAAATTGTATAGAAGTCTATGAGAAAATGACGCTACTTCTCACTTGATTTATTACCTCAGTAAATATATTCCTGACGAGTTTATGGTCTCAAGTGTTTCAAGTCTCATTCAATACAGCATGATGTTGATTTAGTAAATTATTGTCCTATTTTAGAGTAAAATAAGCACTATGTTTTAGGGCGGGGCTACCTTGTGATTGACAGGTCGCTATCACAGAGTTGTCTGGTCTGGGTGCTCTCTGTGTTTTTGTCTTACAACTTTACCGCTTTCACTGTGTGTGTGGGTGTGTGTGTGTGTGTGGGTGTGGGTGTGGGGAATGTTCCAAAATTGCAAATACTAATAGATATTCAACAAGCTTCAAATTGTGCGTTCAAGGTCTCTTCGAAAAGGCAACCGCAACAGAAAGTTGAGCTCAGATAAAAAATATAAAAAATATTTCTTCTCCGTGTCCTTTCAGTCGTATTATCTCATACATGGATTCATTACATAATTTAACACAAATGCAACACTGAATTTGTCTTTAGCTTGATGCCTTGGTGCCTCGAGTGTTATAGATATACATATATATAGATATACATAGTTCTTAGCCTAGTTTACCCACAGCGCCCCTCATTATTACTGACACTGTGGGTTCACTTGATCCTCTGTCTGTCTCTGAATGCTTCCAGTGTGTCTTAAGCAAGTCTTTCATTTAGAAACTCGTATTATAGGCCTCAAAAGTCTGTTTTGGCACACTGTCTTCAGCTTCTGCTTCGTCCTTTTGAAAGTAATAGGCACTTAACAGTTAATATCTTTACACCCCCACCCTTGATTGACTCAGTCAATAACTCCCACTCAACCCTGCAAACTCCCATCTTTTCTTATGACTGCTGTAATCAACTAAAAACCTCTAATGACTCTCAGCAGGATGATTGATTCGAGGAAGCGCTTCCCTAAGTTCTTTGATCACCTCGTGTGTGGCAGGAAGTGGATGTCTTTACACCGTCGCACCTTTTTTGTACATGAAATGGTTGAACACACCCATCCATGCGCATTTATATACGTCCGTAACACATAAAATAAGTAATTCATTAACCCAGTCATTCATTAATTTTCCACACACACAGCCACTTTTGTTCTTTTTTGCAAAGAGACACACACACGAGCGTTCCTAAACACACAGTCTGAGGGATCTGTTAATGGGGAGCCAGACCATCTGCCCTACTGTTATTTCACTTTATCTGCCATATTAAAAAAGGCTTATTGTATCAAATGTTGGCAGAACTCACTGCAGCGTTATTTAGATGCTAAATCATCAGGGGTCCCAAATGTTTTCATGCTGAGAACCCCCCAGATGGAAGCACAATAAATAATTGGCTCCAATTTGGAAAGAGTTTTAATAAAGCAATCATTTATTGTGTTTATTTTAAAGTTATGCCTCAGCTCTCCATCGATCAGGCTTCATGCAAAGTCTGGAAAGTTTGTAAAATGGTGCATTTAGTTTTTAAAGCTTCTCGTGTAAACCAAAAAGAAAGATCTTTTCTTGTGTTGACTCGTCATTCAGCGCAGCGCAGATTAACCCTCCCGTACTCTGGAAATGAGCAAGGATTAAATAATCCTACAATCAATGTTAACATGCAGCTGCTAACACAAACAAAGTGACAGCCGTTGGTATCAATTATTTCTGTACATTTTATTTTATGCAAATTGCATTTATAGTAATAATTTAGATGTGATGATAAAGGCTTTGAGAGGCACCTTGAAAGTGCTTGAATTTTACTCTTAAAAAGCCGTTCTAACCCCGACTGATCCGGCTTACACATGAGCCTCTTTGTTCCTCCACTGTTCACGGCTGCACAGCATCACTGCAGCTTCGGGGCACTCTGATGCTAACTGTTGACACAAGGGGAGTAACATTGAACTTTCCCAGACTTCCCTGCTCTTACTGTCATCCCAATATTTGCTGTTATATTGAGTTTTTCTAACCTCGGTCGTATGCTTTATATTCTTTCTCTGCTCCTCTTATCTTACTCCGCCGTGTTTCCTGACAGATTGTTTGTGGATTACAACCAGTGACCTTCTGTCACAAAGCCACTTTTCACCGTGTTGAGCCAACCAGACGACTGACTGTCAGAACAACGACACGCTGTGTTCGTCAGGGCTGCAGCTCGTGATTATAGTCCTGAATATTGATCGTTTTGATTAATCGTTTGGTTTATGAAATGACAGAACATATTGAAAAAATGTCCCAGAGCTCAAGGTGACATCTTCAATCATCCTGTTCTGGCTGCAAAACAATCCAAAGAGAGTAAATGTACTGTAAATATTAAGCGCTAATGTTTGTTGGTCTATCTTTACAATGCATCAGTGTTGATTCATGGAGACGTGTTGTGGATTCTGCTGATTTTTCCTGGGAATCTTAAAATGACTTTACATTTTCAGGAAATCACCGTCATCGGCAAACAGCCGGTCATTTGGGAATATGATGGAAAGTCTCAGTGGAGTAGAGCAGACTGTGGTAGTGTCAGTTTGGTGTGCCAATGATATGAAACACACACACACACACACACACACACACACACACAACTTCAGGCGGTCTGGCAGCTGACCCACTCCTTTACAGTGTGTTTGGCTCTTGTGTAACAGAGCAGGGGTGAGTCCGGGTTTAACAGCCTCTCTTTCTCTCTTTCACTCCTGCCCACCTGCTCTTCTTTCAGCCCTGGTCCACCTGTCCTGCTCTAAACTCAGGTTTAAAAAGAAATGCTCCATGAAAGGGAAACACCTCAGGTTATTGGATCAACATCTTCAATCCCAGTATAAATATTTGTGTATGACAATATCCATACTTCATGATATATCTTGAAATTCAGTTCAGAAACCATTTTTATAGTTGAATTATAAGAGTTTAAATGGGAATGTATGTGTTTGGCCTGTATAATGCTGTAAATCCAATACTGCCATAAAGCAGTCCTGCTCATTCACAGGCCTACAGTGCTAACACAACCACCCCGGGTGGATCGGCTGCCTTCATGTGCTTACAGATAAAACACTCACTTAAACGGACATCTTAGTATAATTACTTGGATAAAAGCTCTTATGATGTATCGTAACATACACATGATGTTTGTACATCCTATATATAATTTAGCCACTTTTTAAGATGCACAGAAGCGTCGTAAATTCGTACAACAAAACGTTCAAATCTCTTAATCTCGTGTTAACCACCGACCTTATTTTAGACGTATAACCAAAAACCCATTCAAATAAGCCATCGACTTCGAGCGAGGGAACCGCAGCAGCTAAGATTTAACTCATTCCAGGGTTTTAGGACTTCTTCTGGTTCTGCTCTTGAGATATCTGCCAATACAAGAAGATCCCAGAGGTGTTGTTTTCTACTCGTGTCTAAATTCATTTACATATGAACAAGATGTTCAAGAATCGCAACCAAGATGTGAAGATTTACTAATTGAATTAGATTCGGGAGATCAAAACAGAAGACTTAATACCATAATACCGTCCAGAGGTTTAGGAGCAATGATGGAAGTTAGACTCTTCATGAGTTAAAAACTGTAAGCGGTATAATAAATATCCTGGATAGTGATTATAGGGGATCATCCAGTGTAAAGCGTATTTCTGCCCTGTATCAGTTCTTTGATTAGAGACAAGTAAGATGTGTGTGTGGGGGGGGTGGGGGGCACAATGTTCCTCACTTTATGGAGCTTTCCCTAATCCCTCTGGGAGCTTCAATTGGATATCTGTGTGCATGGGTGTTATTTCAGCTGCGGCGTCCTGCGTTGTGGCATTATGGGGAGGCAGGTCAAGCAGTTTTGTTGTAGCAGCTCAGGAAGAGTGAGCGTCACTGAGCCTTGAACGCACACTCTCTCTCTCTCTCTCTGTTTATGTAAGAGAACGTGTGAGTGAATAACAGTCAGTGTGTGTGTGTGTGTGTGTGTGGTGTGCCGGGCCTCAGAGTGACATTATCTGGTTTGCCACAGTGACATGTCAGTCAGGGAGAGAGTTTGTGACTAGGCAGAGGCTGCTGTGTTTCTCTGCATCATCTGCGTCCTCGTCAGCACCGCCGGCTACCAGACTTACCCCTCTGCAGCGGCAACTCTGCTACAGGACAGTATGTACCCAGAGGACAATGAGACGGTAAGACGGCTTCTTTATCGGTGCACTGGCAGCAGGGATGCAGAAACTTCACACGCCTACATGTTTGATGTGCTCACACAGCTACGTGCGCATTTCTTTTTTTTGCCAAGTCAGCACATCCCTCCACATACTGATGTACCAGAGTAATGTTCTGCACAGTGACGCTCATTACAAAGATCTTTGGGTTGTAGGAAGCACAAGACAGCTGGCATTGTTTTGTTTGCATTTCCTGTATTTGTTGCACTCTGAGAGCATTATCTTTAAATAAAGTGCCGTCTGTTTTAAATCTCATATGTTGATCCCTGAAGTTATATATATTTGTATATATGTATATAAGCACTCGGAGATTACGTGACAATTCCTTCTCAGCTTTGTATTTCTGTCGTTGTCTTTCACACACACAGCAGCCGATCTTGCAGCTTTTCACAGGCTCAGCGCAGGACTTGTGTTTATTACCTATTCGTTCACTGTGAGCGCTCGCCGTGATCCATAACATTGATTATTTGATCCCCAGCTGCTTTCTAGCCTGAAGGGAGAGACGAGGAGGTTCCGTTGTACTCCTTAGGGATGTTTGAACGGATGATGGCATGCAACAGGATAGCTAAGAGGACGCACTAAGCACTTGCCATGCTTCATTACATAAGCGCTGGCTACGTAACATTTGTTTGGACAGCTGGCTGTTGAGACGAGCTCTGGTCAGCGGTGATGATGGGAGAGACGATGCAGGGTGGCAGCCAGGGCAACATATCTGTCATTTATTTGATTTTCTACAATGTAGCTTTGATTTTACACAGGTAGAATAATTGATATTTTACATATTGAGTGCACTGAGCAGTATATATTTTACAGAACAGCGCTTTATCTTACAAAATCATGAGGAACTGGATGTGAACTTGAACTTTACTGTCTTAAAATATCACTTTACCGGCAACATCAAGCCATAAACGCTTCAGTTTAAAGGTATTTTCTCTAAATGTTTTTATTGCATTACATTGTTTTTAATTGACATAAACAGCAAAATGTGGAAACTTCCTTTATTTATAAAAAAAAACATTTAAAAATGGTCAATGTACACATCTTTACGCATCTTTAGACACAACAAAAAAAGATCATCATCCTGACCCAGTTCTTAATAAGCTCCTTTTCTTTTTATAAATGTAGTTTGTGTTTAAACACGGCTCTTCTTCTGCGTCCTGAGATCAATCCCCTACGAACCGCCGTGTGTATCTGAGCAGCCACTCAATGACAGAGAGCCGTTTGCACCATATAATCTGTTGGTCCAATATAAATAAAGGTTTGCTCGTGGCCCTGCCCATGTGTACTCATGCTTGTCTGGCTGACGACAGCGTGCGCTATAATTTCTCACTTTCCCGTAGAAAGGAGTCTTTGTGTGCACTTTACCCCCAATGAGAGTCAGAGATTATTAACTCGACAATAAGGCAACAAGACGTCAGTCTTATGTTGAGAGAGTTTCGATGTGATGCATGATGTAAGACGTGCACAGAAGAAGAGAAGAATCACATCTTCTTGAATCGTATTCACTTGAGGAATGTGCCATTTCATCTTAACTTCCAAATGTGGAAACATAAACTTAGTTAAAAGTTAAAAATGATCTTTACTTTATTCTTTACTTTCTTCATCTGTGACATGTAGATGATTTGGATAAAGGCTGTCATACCTGAAGGCGAGGAACATACACGTAACGTAGTAACACTGCTGCATGTTAGGCAGTCCTACTGGTTTTACAAAGACGTACTTACTCCCCAGAGCTTTCGCTGTATTTCTTATAGACGGCTCACGTTGAAGGTTTGAGGTCAGTGGGTCACTGCATCTTCAGTGACCCTGTACATACATCGCTCAATAAGCGTCCATGCTGGAGTGTTTTTACCATCAGGGCAAAGGTCATAGGATAAAGAAGCCAGTGTGTAAATGGTAGTAATATGAACAGGATGATCCTGGCTTAATCTTTGTTCTACTTCTGCTGTGTGTAGGCTTGTAAAGGTTTATCTTTGTTTTTTTGTAGTCCCATAATAAAACGGTGATTAGGCTATATCTATATCTATATCCATATATATATCTATATCCATATATATATATATATATATATATATATATATATATATATATATATATATATATATATATATATATATATATATATATATATAAACATGACACCCGATCATTTGTTGCCTTTTGTCCTTGACTCTGTAAAGAAGTTGCTCTCACTGCTCTCACATCTCTTGTGAGGTGTCAGTAAGATGACGAGTCCAAATTGCCGTTTGATAAATCTTCATTGCATCTTCCCAAAGCTTGTACAATACATATTTTCCCTTTCTCCTGCAGTCCCTGTGGCCCGGGTCGGTTTTTGACAATCACTGCACTAAATGATATAACTATAGCTAAATGGAACAGCTGTTCACCATACCCTCACTCTACTGGTCTGGACACACTGAAGGACTTCATCTGAGCCTTTTCTGTGTTTCCTCATAGCTCAAGGCTTCCTTATTTGGAGTTTAATCATACATTAACTTAGACAGGTTTAGGCGAGAAATGTGCACTCCTCAGCGTAATAGGTAAGGTCTGCATGGTGCATAGCTACGAGATCAAACTGAGCTCTGTGTATCTGTCGAACTGTCATGGAGCAGCTGTGCAGCCATGAGTGTCTGCCTGCTCCCCACACGTCTGTAAAACTGAGGGAAGAACCCAGCTTCCAAATACACTGTCTGCAACACTGGGATTGAATTGTTCTGATGAAACGCAGATTACAGTGTGAGTAGAAGGACCTGCAGAGTCATGCTGGTGAATTAGCTGCACCCTGTCAGCTCTCATAGGTTTAATGTCAGCTCCTCTCCTGCAGGATAAAAGCTCCTTAACTTTTAGTTTGCACCGTGCCCCTGAGATAACTGCATTTCAGATTAGATTAGTAGATTATTCTACAAGTCTTGCCTGCCTGTTTCTCTTCCTCCTAGTCAAGCCTTCTGTTCATTAAAACGTAATATACCCTTCCACATTATCTGTGTGACGTTGTGCCGGTGTGTTTGAAGCCCACAGAGAAACGTCCAGCGATCCCCTCTGTCTGGTTGAACTGGTTTGACTTGAGCAGGTTTTTGTACCTTATTCAGGTTTGCGGTCAGAGAAGCCGGAGATATGATGCACACTTTTGTTCATTTTAAGACTGGAAATACAGGTTCAGGCCCAGTGAACGGCTGGTATTCTGCATGGAGAAAAGCAAGCCGTTTTCTTTTGTCCAAGGACAGTTGGGTTTTAATGTCCCTGGGTAATAACAAAGTCCTGTGATTTGACTCGATGCTTGTTGTCAGTTGCACAAAACCTTCTCTGTATTCTGGGTGTTTGTAAGTGCAAAGCTGAATCTGATCCTTCTCCTTGCTGCTCTGCTTCACACTGTAATAGAGTAAATGTATCAGTGAAGTGTAAGAGCGAGCCACTAAATCTTACCAATAGGGAAACCGCTGCAGCTCTGGCTTTGTGTTTTATCAGCTTTTGTGCAGATAAAAAGTGTTCAGGCCGAGACAGGCAGCTAAAGAACATGGTTCATCCTGAGTTAGAGCAGTCCAGACAGTCTTACAGGGTTTAAGACAAATGATGGGGAAATAATTATCCCTAAAAATGTTGAAAACACCCATTATAGTTTACTTCCTGCTTCCACATTGGCCAACCCTTCTCCCTGTGTGCCGTTTTACAAGCCGATGGTTACAATCTGTTCTTGCCCCTTAAGACTTTGTTGTAGCAATGTCAAAACTGTGTTGGGAAGGAGGCCCAACACACAAAACTAAGATCTAAGTTGTGATAGTCTCTACCCACTAAGAGATACATGAACCAGTGAACCTCACCCAGCTAGATGCTTTCGATTACAGTGAGACCTACAAAGTAATGTGTCTGAACACGGCTGCTTGTCAGGAGAACAGGAAGCTGCTGTTTGATGTCACGTGGTCGTTCTCCCCTTCGGCCTTGTAGAAACACATTTATCAGATTGTTCCTAAAATGTGTCTCACTGGCCTTTAGCTGCGGAGAACACTTTGCCGTCCAGACAACAGCGATCTACATATCGTGATGTAAGAGTGTAACGAGCGTCACTAACATTAAGCTGCTGGTCGTAGACTGAGGTTGTTTTGAGTTTCCTTTCCTGATGCCGCTTTTGTCGCTACACCCCTTAACTCAAACTCAGAAACCACCCACACCTGAACGCTCCCGAGTGCTTCAGGGCCAGATTCTCACTTTATCGGTTCATGTTGGAACATGTCTGTGGAAAATAGCTGCGGTGTTTCCTCAGAGCTCGCCGTTGAATTGTCACTTTTTGTTTGCCTCCCTGCCTCCCTGCCTCCCTGCCTCCCTGCCTCCCTGCCTCCCTGCCTCCCTGCGTGTCTATCAGAATGACTTTGCAGGATTTGCATGGTCATTGAAGGAATCACAGCCAGCAGTTTTTATCTCGGGCTCCTCTCTCCGCGTCGCTTCAACCTCGGCGTTGATGGAAAACTGCCAGAAGTCATTTTGAACTTCAGCAGCTGATGATGCTGCAGTTTCCCCTTTCTTTCCATGTTGTAACACTTTCCTTGTGCGTCCCACATTTTAACTTTCTTTTATGCAGGGTAGGTTGGCTGATATCTGACTTGTTTAGTGTGTTGGCAACAATATTTCAGCACAACCTGCTCGTCTTTTGTGGTTTCCTGAGCCGCCCACGTGGATGAGACGCTTTTCTCAAGAGCGCCTCATCCACTTGCCCACCTAGTTTCATCCTCCAAATGATCTTACAGTCACAGGCCCATCTCTCTAATGTCTGATTATGTATAATTGAGATTGAAGTTTCTTGGCTTATTCTAGTGAAATGGTGTGAAACCATTGGCAGGACTGTATCACATGTGACTTATACATATCTGCTACTGCGATGTATTACATTAACTTATTAACAAATGGTTAATACATCAATGTCTTACTTAAATATCAAACTCTAAAGCTGGACTTAAATAGTCCTTACATCTTATATTATTACATTTAATTCAGATGTATCGGCAGATCTTTGCTTGTCAGAGTTTTACTCACAAGTTTCTTGAGCTCATAAAGCTGTTTTAAAAGTAGGAGTCGTGACATGCTACGGCTGAATGAAGAATCATCCTGGGCCAGGGGGATCTCTCTTCCTGCCTCTCTCTTCCTCATACCTGCCCTTTACTCTCCCCCTCCTCCTCCTCCTCCTCGTCCTCCTCCTCCTCCTCCTCCATAAAGAGGTGCGCTGTCGAGGCATGCGTCTGTGAGGAAACTGGGACACGCTGCCTCTTCTCTGTAGCTGCAGGAGGTGAAAAGTCTTTTTTTTCCCTCTTCACCACATTCTTCAAGGTGTGTGGAGACGAGTCGATACACGATTCCCTCGCTGAACAAAAAGACTGTGAAGGTTTGAGAAAAGAAGAAATTGGCCGATGACGAGAAAGACATTTTAGAGGAGACAATTAGTGTTCTACCTTCCCCAGCAGATATTTTGTGCTGATATTCAAAAACACTTTCTGTTAAATGACCGGCCTGGTAATAAATACGGGCGCTGTTCTCAGGCAGCTCTCTGCGGTGTCCCGTGGTTTAACTGGGATGCACGGTGATCAACGAGGCTCTGGCAGGAAACGGAGCAGGCTAAGCTACATGGCGTGAGCGAGATGCAGATTCACTCCACAGAACACAACGATAAAACAAAGGCATTCAATGTGATAGGAGTTTTCATTATGCATATTAGTCCTCCACTTAAATCTATGCATCGGGTAATTCTTCGTGCATTATTTCCTCATCACTCACTGCCAATTACTTTGCACTGTTGTTGACCTTGTGAAAAGACTTTATTGGGAGTGTTTGGGCACATCGTCAAGCTTAATTATACTCTTTTTCTAATTGCTCTGTCATTTTGTCGTGGCGTGCTGCTGCTCAGCTTCCCTGCGTTGCAATCATCGGCCTCTTCGCTCGCCGTGTAACAGTTTGCTTAACTGCCGTTGTGGGACCCGAAGGCATGAAGTGTTCTCCTGGTGTTTTCTTGTCTCTTAAATATCTTCCTGGCTCTATATTTTGAATCAGAACTGCAGCTCACAATTATTTTCATTCTTCATCACAGTGCTGATCATCTTCCTGCGTACAGAATATCAGAACATAGTGAAATCTGTCCAGAAGTCAACTTTATGTCTTCAGATATCTTTGTTTTGACCAAAATATTCAGTTTACAATGATATAAAGTAGCAACGACTCCCTCATTATATTCCAAAAATAAGATATATTGATTATCGAAATTGTTGTCGATTGACTAATCCTTTCAGTGCTTCACTCTCTACTTGAACTTTTATACCTTCGTCAGCATTAACTCCCCAGTTACGCTCTCAAAGGTCCCACAGAAACAACATCACGACTTCTCCAATGATTCCCTGTTTAAACAGGACAGCGAGGCATCAACGTGAAACATAAACCACCAGGTTATTACTGTAATTATAAACACAGTTTGATTTGAAAGAACTGGCAGAAACATGGCATTGTGGATGCCTTCATTGTTTACAGCTACTCGTGCAGCATGACGTCGTCACTGACGAGTCCTCCAGGAACCAAGATAACCCGAAAGGTCAACGCGGCACTGACCTCTGAAGAGCAGGCGGTTTGTTACCGATGTGCTGCTGAAGTTTAACAGCATTGAGCTGATGTGTGTTTACACAACAGTGCGTGGTTGCTCTGGGCTTCCAGGTTGGGACATTAACACCAGTCAAATGTCCACAGGATTATACAAAAATAATCTTCACCATGTTATTTCATGATGGATGATTTTGGCCACATCGCCCAGCCCTTACCCAGAATGCCACCAGGCTTAGTGCTATTGTAACATATTCCTCTCACTTACAGTAATCCCTTAATTTCTGGGTGCTGCCTCGATGTGCCGTCAGTAAAAAGCCCACTTGTGTCATGTCTCAGGCGTGACTCACTCTCCCAGTGCCCACTCGTGTGCAACATCCATTACATCCATATAAAGCGTTGTTTCTGTCAGACGTGTAACTGAAGAACAATATTCTCCGCTTGTTTCTCCTTCTTTCTTTTTTTTGTGCGTTTCGTTTCACATCTCTTTAACTTCCTCCCGACACTCGCATCTTTTGTTGTTCACCTTTTTAATAGGGAAGTTGATCGGCAGGATGTGTTGGATGTACTCGGGCCGCCTCCGTCATCAGCCGGCATTTGACTTGTCAACCACACGTCTGACCTCACGCTCGTCTGACCTCACGCTCGTCATTAATGCACCGAGGGAAATAATGTGGCTTTTCACTGAAGCTACGAGTCGATGGTGATGAACGCTGAGGGTCATTGATGTTGATCAAGTATCTGATTTCCTCTTTTCAGAAAGCTAGAATGATTAATCAGATTATAGCCGATCATTACCCTTTGCTATCTCGTCGTGGTCAGATAGCAGCTGTGCGTGGAAGTCACCGGGGGCTGGGGTTTTTGTTTTTCATACGGTCTTTGGTGGAAGATGTTCTTTTCTGTTGATCAATTCATTGTTTCAGCTTCTGTTGCTCAAAGACGAGACACATGAGAAGAATATGATATTAAAGAACAGATTAGGGAGTTAGTATTTAGTTTCCTGTTGGCAAACTCAAACGCTCTGTGAGTCATCCTTGAATACCTTATTTGACGAGCCCACTTCTTTATTTGCAAAGTTTTATATGACTTTGCTCCTATGAAAGAGTGAAGCTGCAGAGTGCTGCAGTTACAGAGGAAATAATGGGGACACAAGTGACTTTGCAAACAAAAGAAATGAGGTTATGTATGTTCTCTGAGACACCTTGCAGTAGATCCCTTTATGATTTGTCCTTTTGAGGCAGAACTGTGATGATTCGTCTTCTTTAAACGAGGAACATTAAAAACATAACTCTCAAAGAGAAGAGATCATTCATGCCAGGTTTCGCTATTAGTTCATTTCCATCTGCAGTCTCTGTGCAGGTGCACGCATAGCTATCATTAAAAACATTCAACATGCAACAATTACACATTCATCAGTACAACTATACAATTACAATTCATTCAATTCATCAAAAAAACAAACAGGAAGCGGTCCAGGGACAGCACGCAGTCGTTGGTTAACTTTAGTGTATTTCCGCCGGTAGCTTTGAATGAACAAAGTCTACTTGGATAATTACCTCCTTTATCTGTGTCAGTGCATCACGGTTGTGTTGCGTCGCTGCTTGCTGGGTTAATGGACATATAGCCTCATTCATGTCCATGAATGGACATCCAGCACATTTGAACTGATCGCCTTAAAGGACCCGTGTCTGCGTTTGCAGGAATAATACTCGGTTCTGTTCCTCCCCACTGGGATCGGTCTTAACCCATTCAGTGTTGCCCAGCTGGGTCCGGCTGCTCCACAGTGCAGCTGTGTCTGTTGTAATGTGATCTGACAGGATGAGCCGGGAAGAAAACTCCAAACTCCAGACACTGTTTGATAGTTTTCACCGGCAGGTTGTTTCTCTCTCCAGTTAAGAGTTGTTGAATAAGAGAGACGGGTTTAAGTTGCTTCATTGTGCTGTGGTCATGAATCTGATTCATTTCAGCTGGTTGAATCATCAATGTGCAAGGATGGGACCCGTGAACCGAAACACAGTTGTGGCTAAATTCCCAAATTCACCATTTAGTGTAGCTATTATCTCAGTGGTAGTATTAAACCCCAGGGACACGAGCCAAGTTTACATCCAGATTTAGTGCGAATTTAAACAGAATTTCCAGCAAATCTGCAAAAGAAAATGCAAATGAATGTGTGTTTACAGCCACTGCTGTTATGTGAATATTAGGAGTTGGAGCAAAGTGGCACTAATTCTCCACTCGAGTGCTTTTAAACCTCAAAATACAAACTTTCTTTCAATTCCTTGTGTTTGCACTCAGGCTTTTTATGCACAAATTGAAAATGCGGATGAAAGCGGGTAAATGTAAACGCACTTACTGAGTTGAATGGGCTGAAAGCTATTTTTCTCCATACTTATGCCATTTGAATAATTTAAAAGATGTTAGAATCACACATTTATTAAAGTGCAATGAAATGTTTTGTTTTAGAACTGAAAACTTTCCAGCCGCAGCTACATATTATCTGACGGCAGTTTCTCCTGTTGGTGTTGCTTGTTGGTAAACCCCAGACTGTGTGTGTGTTCCCGTTTGTGCTGCTCAATGGGAATTGAACTGCATGTGCCCTGTCTGCTACAGAGGGATGACAACACGCTCGCACATACATGCACGCACCCACATATGCAGCCATCTGCGTCGCCACTTTCAAATCAAATGAGAGCTCCGGTTTATCAAATTAGGCACACAAAGGGTAAACGATGTCTGACAGTCAGTGAAATGCTTTCTGCCTTCGATGCGGATCAGACTAGAACGAGCTCAAGGCTTGAGAGGTGAAAAGAGTGCTGAAAGAAAGGCGTGGACGTGTACGTCGGGCTGCAGGTGCTCTCTCATCAACGCACATGTCCTCTGTGTGTTTGTCGTTCTGTTGACATCCCCTGCTGCTGACAATGAGCAGTACGTGTTGTCTGTGTGAACGCTGCAAGAAGGCCGGTAACTGCAGAGGGATGGCGTGTCACTGCTGAACATTATACACAACCACACAGTCCCGTTTCAGTTTTATATTTTTAAATCCGCAGTTTTGAGAAGATTCAGAAGAAATACACGACCCCTCAGATTTATCTTGCGACTGTTTCGACCCTTAATTGCTTGAGTTTTTAGTGTTTACCCCGGTTACATAGTTACTGCTCTTGTGGTTTTTCTAGGTCAGCTTACTGGCTCAGACTCCCTCACTGGAGAGCAGCTGTACATTAGTGGGGCTTGTGACCAGAAGGTCACCGGTTCAAATCCCCGGACCAGCTGCGACAAATCTGGGAGGAGAAGTAAATGAAAACGGCTCCCTGCCTGAGAGTGTCACCTCACGGGACGCTGCTGAGCTGCAGGATTCCAAGATACATAGACTATTGTAAATAAAGACATACATTAAAATGGGGTTTTTCTGCTCAGGACTTTCAGAAAGCACTATTTAATACGTGTGTGGTGTTGCACAGGATGCACAGATTCAGATAAAGTGCACAGGTCTCCATGTTGGCGTTCAGACTGGCGTTATCGGAGTAACAGGAGTTTATCGAGATAACAGGCGTCAAGGTGTAAACCTCCATCAGTGGTGACTGAGATACTGTCTGAAAGCCTGTTGTGATGTGGTCGGCCATTTATTTCTTCGCGATACAACCAAAACACGGAAGCAGATATGCTAATCTCAGCTAACTCTGAGGCTTTTCTATTGTGAAAGACAAAGACCTTATCTTTTTCATTTGGATTTCATGCTTCCATTTTGAGCTTTTGAAAAACTTTTTCTTTTCTTAGCCACTGAAAAAAAGATGCATGTTCTACCTATCAGCAGGGCTCAATGTTTCTGCAGTAGATAAGAGCATTAAATCCTCCACAGAGCCCACATTTGGAATAGAAAGCTACACACAGCATGCATCTTTCTAAGTCACATCCCGTTGCATTATGTGTCCTGAACAGTGACCGCACCTGTCCCGCTGCTACCCTCTTACATAATCACCTACACACGCACATATATATTTATATAAACACATGCCATCTGTCCTTAGTGGACCCCTGCAGACTCCAGCCAATCACAGCGCAGGAGAATTAGCGTCATCAGCTGCGACCAGTCAGGTAGATAGTATTAGAGGATTAATCACTCGGTCGAGGCTGTCAGCTGCCTCGCTGCCTCGCTGCCTCGCTGCCTCGCTGCCTCGCTGCCTCGCTGCCTCGCTGCCTCGCTGCCTCGCTGCTCTGCGTTCCCTCCAGCTCGTTCTGCTGTGTTGCCTCGAAATGTCACCACAGCACTGATCCTATATTTAAGGCTGAGTCAGTAAACTCTGACTGTTACACAGCCATTTTTAGACTATGAAAAGTGCATAGCACTGTGGGAAAGGTGTCGAGCCTAGAGAGGGAAGTGAACCCCTTCCCTCTCACTTGTTTTAAGTCTATGTGGTGAATAAATGTCAGTAATGTGTCTGAAAACGAAAAGTCTCTCTGCAAAATTAGATTCTGTGCTAATAAAGAGCGACTGTGGGTCGAGGCATCAGGGAACACACTCTTCCCTCTGTGGAGAGCTTCCATACAGCTGCTTCTTCTGACGCACACGGTCATACACTTTACAAAAAATAAAAACATGTGCACACATCTGGAAAAGTTTGTTTCCTCCCTCCTTTGTTTGGGCAGTGCCAACACTAATCCCTTCTCACGCTCTGCGTCACTCATGGACATTTAGCCACAGCAGTCCCTGCTGGGATCATCACTGTGGAAGATGTGACGTATTGCTTTGATATCATGGAGGTGGACAAGGAAGGAAATCAGACCAACTTCACTCCTGCAGCCTCCTCATTCATTTGAATGTTCCACAGAGGGCTCCCGTGAACAAAACTGTTCTGAGTCAAGAAGTAATGGTCGCTGCTTATTTGGCAAATAAAAATAAATTTTAGTTCCCAGGATAAATTCTTATAAGCTTGTTGTTAACGGTGGTATTCATCTGATGGTCCGTCTGAATCAAAAGGACAACAATTGAAGCTTTTGATGGATTTTAGTGCCATATGTGTATCATAAATCAGTCGGATCCGACACTGTAGTGGAGATTTCAAATCTAAAAAGTGCCATAATCTTAACGCACAATGTGTCGATGCATAACATGTTGTTCTTGCTCCTCTCTCTGTTTTTGCTCTTCTGTAATTCGATTCAATAATTAATTTCCTTTCATTTTCTATGTGAAGGAATGTGTGAACAAATGGATGTTGACCCAAAACGGACACTTGTCTTGATTTAAACATGGAGACGCGTCCTGCGGTCACTGCGTCCTGCGGTCACTGCGTCCTGCGGTCACTGCGTCCTGCGGTCACTGCGTCCTGAGTCTGCGCTTCACGAGGTCACTCGGGGCTCAGACTCACCTCGGGGCTGTTCACTGCTCTTCCTGCGTTGTCGTCGCTCTGGAGTTGCGTAATTGCCTTCGGTGGTTCCAGTGTCTCGAGGCCTTTCTGTTGACTTGCAGTGCGTTTGCTTTTCTTCCTTTTTATTATTAATTCAGGCGAACGTCGTGAGATTACCTCAGAGCAGACTGAGAGACACCAACGTGGACTTGTATCTCGTAAGCACAGGCCTTTTGAATGTGTTCATAGTATCTATGATGTAATCTCAACCGGAAAAACAGCCTGTTCTATTTCCTGTTTACACAACTCCTCTTTAATACGCACTCCTCTCTTCCTGTTTCGATCAGGTCCCACTGATCCGTCACTCTCCTGACTCGTTTGTCTGCACCTATTTGACCGGTGACGACTTCCATCCCAAACAGCATCGCATATATAAATGGTGTGTGTGTGTGTGTGTGTGTGTGTGTGTGTGTGTGTGTGTGTGTGTGTGTGTGTGTGTGTGTGTGTGTGTGTGTGTGTGTGTGTGTGTGTGTGTGTGTGTGTGTGTGTGTGTGTGTGTGTGTGTGTGTGTGTGTGACTGGTTAAGCACTGCAGTGACACTAGAAGTGTTTTGTTGTGTTGTGTTTGTACATGTGCAAACTTGCACATGTTTGTACACCAGTCTCACCCACGCTCTCATAGGTTGACATCAAAGTGTGTGTGTGTGTGTGTTTATGAGTTTGAATGTTTCGTGTTTGCGCGGCGCTGCAGGTATGCAGCAGAGCAGGTTGAGCTGTGTCGAAGAGAGAAGGGGAGGAGAGGTGATGAGCTCCTCCTCTTCCTCCTCCTCCTCCTCAGCCCTTTTAAAACTACAGAAACGTTGTTGTCAGGCTGCCGCCTAAAGGACGCTGATGCCTGCACGTCTGGTCAACTGTGAGCTTCTCGCTGATGTTTCCCGTGTTACAGAAACAGAGTGTTTCAGGAGCAACACTAGGAAACATCTGCTGCTCCAAAGTTTAGAGATGTTGCTGCTTTCCTCTCACATTGTAATTATCTGAAGACGAGAAGTTGAACCGACTGAAAGTAACCGTGGAAGCGACCCAGCTTTGCATAAACTGAACACAGTGTTCTGAATCTCACACTAGTCTAAATATAAAGTATGTGATGCCGAAGCATCTGCATCCATTTCCGTCTAATATTAGCTGCGATGCCTTCAGTGCCTGAAGCCTCAGTCTCTCTCTTCTGCTTCTCTCTGGCTCGGATGTGCTTTATCTCCGGCTGAAGAACAGTGGACCAGTAGATTATTATTCCTGCAGGCAGCACAGATAAGACTACGCAGGTCTCCTATCTGGAGCTGGCAGCGCCACTCTGGGTTCCTTCCTATTCTCTGCTCATTAACTCCTGCTCTGGCCTGAAATAGGAAATTAGGAGTGTGCTGAGCTGCAATCAGAAGTGTGGCTGCTGTAGTGCACGCTCACACGCTTCCTCCTGCACGCTGTACAGCAGTGGTCGACTTCTGTGATTGAGTTTTACTGGTCAGTATTGTAATCGGTCTCATCAATTCAATTTGATGTCTTAAACAACTTCGTGAAATCCTCTACAAGCTGCGATAAACATCTCACAAGAGCCCGAAACTATTAGTTTGAGTTGTTCTTTGCTTGATAAATGATTTAGACAATTAAGCAGAAGTCATTTAGATTATCAGTTAATTGTGTGTCAGCCCAGAAACACTAGATCATTTCACCTATATAGTTTATATGCTCATTCATTTTAACTTCCTCTCTGAGAAGTCCTGTCTTTTCCTCTTAATTTGGCACGGCGAATATTAACCGCCATGAGCAGACATCACTATGAAGAAGAATTCAAACTGAACTGAATGCATCAGCTGTCTGTGAACTGTCATCTTAAACGTGCACGTGACATGAACAGCCCTCGCAACATCATTTTCACTGCAATGGTCCTTGAAAGTCGTAGTTTACGTGCTTTTTATATGTTATAAGTAGTTGATTATTGCTCGTCTATGAAAAAGATTGAATCACGAGAGCTTCATGACTATCCAAACAAACATCAGGTTTTTATTCCCGACGCCCAAAGTAACTGCTGCCCCTGAAGTACACGATAACGCTTGTACACCTCGACTGAAGCACAGTGCACTTTCAAAGATAGCAGCACCTTGGATGTTTGAGGTCAGCTCCGAATTGATCGGTCAGTCTTGCTCGCACCAGATGTCCGGCACCGGCTGCTCAGGAATACACCGCTGCTATAATGCAGAGGAGAAGACACCCTGTGCATTTGTAATGAGCCGGGCTGGCGGTGCAGCCTTCAGTTATATAACGAGTGCTGTTATTTGACATGGCCTGCATTGCTGCTGTCATTGGAAGACCTTTTAGTCGGTTGTTCTCAGGCTTTGCATGAAGCTCATACTGAGAGGGTTTCACAACCTTGTGGCCTGTACATATATAAGCGTTTCCTCAATCTGACAGAACGTCTGCTTCTTGAAATTGCTGTTAAGTTGCCATTTGAGAATATAAGACATTTCTTTAACTGCACGCAGCTGTGCTGTGTCAACGTCTTCTCTCTTTCCTGTACATTTCAGCAGCCAAGACTTAATATTTATAAAAAGATATTCTTAAATCCTGCACAGTTTTGGCCATCAGGTGTCTAATAATCTAAAACATATTAAAGAAACAGATTACATATTTGTTTTGCTGTGTAGCTCCACATTACGCTGCTGGGAAAAAGCACCTCTTTAACATTTCTGTGGAGCTTCCTGCCACTTAAGTGAAGTTGAATCTCCGCTTTGGGAGGGAAATGTGGTTTTGTGGCCGCCACTGAAGTGGGTTGCTACCGAACTGTCTTTAGTACTGGCCGATGGACTACCAGGACTTCCCCTTTGACAGACACATGCACTAAATCACATGTTCCCTCAGCATTATACAGGAAGACCACAGAGCAGTGTCCCCAGTGAGCGCCACATGCAAGTCAAAATATTACGCAGGGACGATGGCAATCGTCCGTCTGAGGAGAAGCTTTTTTCGAGCGATCTCGATGCATGAAGAGGAGGATGTGTTTACTAGTTGCTCACCGCCAGAGGTAATATTTTATACGTTTTCAATTATTGAGCTTCACTTGCTGCACGGCGACTTGCTGCACGGCGTCCAGTTTTGCACAGTAATGTTGGAGTGTTTCTGGTAAAAGTTTATTTTCTGGAGGTCTAGGTGGTAGATCGTGCAAAGTAAGTTTCCCTGTGTTGTCCTTGACTTTCTGTCAAATGCTGGCTTCTCACGTCTTCTCAGGGAGAAGAAACTACAGTAAATAATGTAATACAGGTGAAATATATATATATATATAAACACATATGTGCACTCTCCACCTTTATTTTGTCGTGCTGTGATACTGTATTGAGTCTTCATCCAGTCCGCTGAATATTGGATTCTCCTGCGTACCTCCAGCTGTTTGCTCGGCTCCTGCATATTTCATCCCCTATTGATCCCCGTGCAATAAACACATCACAGAGCCGGTGTTAGGAGGTCTCGGGGCGCTGGCATTATTTATGGCTCTCTCTGCCCTGCGCTCTGCAGCCAGGCGCCGTCTTTATAACGCCAGCATGAAATAATCATGACGAGCAGCAGCCCCATTGACTGGATCGGTCACACGTCAGGGTTTTTGAAGAAGGATGCTCCGTCCCTGAGAGGCTGCACGCTGGCTGCACTACAGCTGAGGATAAGTTGCAGTTCGACTGGATACAGGAACTACCTTTCAAACCAGTGGTGTTGTAATTCATACCCACATCCACCTCCTGGTTTGTTAAAGTGAGAGTTACACTCTTCTATCTTAGTGAGAGTTTGTGGTTGTTCAGATTTCTGACCTAATCTGAGAAATCCAGGATTGAAAGAACAATGTTGATATATAATCGTGTATGCATCATCACAGATGTTTTAATCCAGCAAATTCCAAAACCTTTGAAGTTTCCAGCTTCTCTAATACGTTGACGTGTCGTCGTTTTGTCTTATATATATATATTATATAACATATATTATGTTTGACTGAACATCTTGTACGCGTACGGTGATTTGTAGATGTCACCTTCAGCGTCAGACAACTGTGACTTTTTATAAGACAAACTTTTCATTATTATTCTCAGCTTTATTTTCTCATTCAGTTATCAACCCTTGATCTTCATGCATTCATAATGTTCATGATGTATGATGATGAAGTATCTACATAGCTGCCATTGTTGTACATTAATATATAGAGAGAGATATACTCAGGTCCCAGAAGGGTTGACAGATGAGTGCATCTGCATTTAACAGAATGATATTGCGCAGTCCTTTGCTCGCAGCTGTAAGGACGCGCCTGGACAAACGGTCCTACCAATGCATCTTGATACTCGGTTTCACTTCCTTTTTTATACCTGACTTTGGTCACTCTGTAACAACACTTCCTCCTCCTCCTCCTCCTCCTCCTCCTCCTCCTCCTCCTCCTCCCCTTCATTCAATGCTCAGCTCATCTGTGGTCAACAATGGCCGTGTCAGCTTTAACTGCAGATATTTTTTGGCATTTCAACCATTTCCTTTATGCTCCAACGCCACTCAATCAAAACTCAAACACTGCACAGATGAAGTGATTGACTCCACGCGGAGCTCAGTAGGAACATGGCATTAACAGCGTGGGGGTGACGTGTTTGATGTGTGCTCAGAGGGTGTTTTGGTGCCTGCCAGTTTGCATGTGCAGCTGTTGATTTGCACTCTGAAAGCTGTGAGTTTGTATCGAGGAACCTTTCCCTGATTATATAACAGACTTAAATCCACTCGGATGACTCACAGTTCCACTTCTCTCTCTCTCTTTCGCCCCATCAGACGTTGTCTTCGTCAGGCCACGGCCGCTCCGAGTCTCCTGTCTACACCAACCTCCAGGAACTGAAGATCACGCAGACCAACCTGCCCCCTTTCCCCTCCAGCTCCCCCCTCCACGTGCTGGGCGACTGGGAGACCTACAAGGACCAGCACGGCCGGCACTTCTACTACAACCGCTCCACCCAGGAGAGGACCTGGAAGCCACCCCGAGCCAGGGACCCGAGCAGCGGGAGCTCCAGAGGAGAGAGCCACAGCGCAGGAGAGAGCTCCGAGGTACGTGTACATGTACAGAGGAGGGTTCCACGTAAAACACACAAACGTACGCACATGAGGAGCTCCCAGGGACTTCACAGTCAAACCAATCAATAATGCTCACAGTGGTGCAAAACTGAATCTGTTCCTTTTTAAAGAATGACATGTTCCGATCATGTGTCACCCACTGAGTCGAAACAACGGTTTGTGTGTGTTTGACCTTAACGTTTGGGAGAGAAGCGAGATATGAGCAATATATCCATAACGTGATGTGAGAATCTAAGATGTCAGAAGTGTTTCCCTGCATTACAGTAAATGATTTATAGCTGTTCTGTTGTACTTAGTCATGATATCCACATACCGACATCGACGGTCTTTAGTCAACGTCATGGTGATAATGGTGATTCTTGTGTGTAAACGCACTCACTGAGGAGTTTGAGAAACGTGGAGATAAGTGTGTGCAAAGCTCTCGGGGCCTTTTCATTTCACACACCTGGTTAATAACGGCATCAAGCAGGTGGGACCGTCATTACATTTGGGTAACACAGATCTCCCCTCCTGTCTGAACATCTGAGACCATGTTTACAACAAACATTGCTCTCTGAACAGCTCGTCTGATGAGCTATAATCTGGATATTAACCTTATTCATTAGATTTAATCCATTCAAAATCTAAACTCAAACTGGTTCACACACACACACACACACACACACACACACACACACACACAGAAAAGCACATGTAGCTTTCTGCAGAGTGGAATGACTTCTTATTTCTTATAATGAACTCTCACACAAACACACACTTTGTGTCAGACTGGCTTCTGATTTTGAGTTTCATTAAATGGCTGCACCACACTGCCCCCTACAGGCAACACACAGTCACTGTTCCTTATTATTCTGCTGCAGCCAGACTCAGATTTGCACCATATTTTTCAAAATCAAGCATGAACATTATCCCTGTGATGCGTCTCCTGGTTCTGTGTTAACGTGGTGTTGGGCAGCTCCTGGTGAGTTATTGGTTCTGGGTGCATGGCTGTCTTTTCCTCCGCTGTACCTCCCCCATGGTGAAAGATCTCTTTTCTCTTCTCTCTTTGCACTGACGGTAGACCACTCCCCTCTCGCTCTCGCCGTCTTTTCTTCCCTTCCTCTCGCTCTCCATTGGTCGACTCCAGCCTCTGTCGTCGGAGGACACCTGCTTCAGTACCTACTCTAGCCAATCAGACAGTCAGTATGGCTCGCCGCCACGTGGTTGGTCGGAGGAGATGGACGAGCGCGGCCACACGCTGTACGTCAGCGACTATACTAACGAGAAGGTACCGGCTGCACGGGGCTCGTCTGCTGTCTCTCTGCTGTGGTGATTTCTGAGACTGCATGTGGGAGAGCGTTTTGATTGACAGTACATGTCCTCCTATAGCTATATATCTGTTTGCAGTATTTCACACGATGAAGGACACTAACATTTGAGTTTGTATGGTAACGTCAGGACTAATGAGTGTTATGTTTCTCCCGTCTGTGCGTGTTCACCACCAGTGGTTAAAGCACGTCGATGAGCAGGGCCGGCCGTATTACTACAGTGCAGATGGTTCAAGGTCAGAATGGGAGCTTCCGAAGGTAAGACTCTGTAATACTTACCATTAATCAAATGTAGCGTAGGGTAACACTACAGCTTTTACTTTAAATACACAAAAATAAAAGGTGTGACATCAATAACCACATTTATTCATCTAGAAAATGAAAATAATTGTGGTTGCAGACTTAATGAGCATTTAAAATGTAAAGTCTATTGATGCATTATGATCCCTTGTTGCCTTTGTCCAGTACAACCACTCCCCTCCCCAGCTGCCTGGAGACCCTCCAAAGAGTCGCAGTCTGGACAGGAAACACCCCGAGCCCATCGTCCTCACCAAGTGGAGACACAGCGCCTACGTCCAAGACCCCAACGACAAGGTCTGCACACTACAGAGCAGCTGTTAAATACTTCCACGTTTCACAATGACCTGTATTGTTCACTTCCGAACCACCTGCCAGCGGAGGTTGTGTCCTGTGACTGTACACAATGAGTTTGTTGCAGATGAAGCTGGTGTCTGATGTATTATTACACGAGTCCAGTGTTTCAGTTGTAGTTGGTTGCTTTGCAGCGGCTGTTAAAAACCAGGCGTTTCCGCGCAGGCTCTGCCCGCCAGCACCCGTACAAACACCAAGTCAGTACCGACCAATCAGTGGCTCGTCCCTTAATCCGAGCAGACGATCGACTTGCATGATAATAATCAACCGGCAGGATTCATAATAACATCCCCGTCTTCATGCCAAATTGTTTTTAGTCTGATTCCCTCAGTTGATTGTTCAAATAACACCAAGAACCTGAATCATGAATCGTAATGTTGTGCTTTTAAAAATGATTTGTCTTCAAATCAAAATGCTGAAGATGAAGTGTTTTGTAGTAGCAGCATGGGCACTGTGTTAAATCCCTGCCTCCACATCTAATCAGTAATCCACCCGTGCCTCCTGGACATCACACAGGTACTCGACACACTTTGCAGAATTATAATCTCCCTGCTAATTGCCATCACACTCCTTCAGCTGTTTGTGTCTTCTTCACCTCTCCTCATCTTCTCATTAACCTGCTGTTGTTGGCTCATGTGACAGTGTGTGTTGTTTTTTTTTCATCCCTGTCTCCTCACCAGGACGCTCCTCTGGGCCCCAAGCCCCCCTCTCCCGACTCTGACTCCCGCACTTCGTCTCCCAAGCCCCCCTCCTCTGTTAGTACTCACCTCGCCTCCCTGCAGGCCCGGTCCTGCGGGGCTTTAACGTGGCCCCTGGTTGTAGACTGACACGTGCTGCATCTTATTGCAGGGTTTCTACACAGGTCTACACAGTCTCACATATTCAGATGTTTATCTTCAGACAGCAGAAATAAAGTCAGTAAGAGAGTAAACGTGACCTTCAGCCGGTGTAGAATCTCTGTTCATAAGATGCAACGATCAGCATCAATTTAAATAATCGATTAATCGTTAAAGTCTGTTCTCCACCTCTCAATATGGACATTTCCTGCTTTTTCTCAGTTGCATATGAAGTGAAAGTGAATGTCTTTGTGTTTTGGACTAACAAAACAAGACATTTAAAGACATGTCGCTACTTGAAGGCCCTAACGAGCCGTGCTGATCGGTAACGGTGTTCAGGAACTTGCTTTGATCAGCTGGTTTGTTTCTGGGGGCGTTGATGTGTGTTGCCCTCTGTGTTAACATCTGGAACCAAAATCAAAAAGTAATTCTGCTTACAATCCACACTCTCTAGTGTTGAGCGTCTTCTTCGAGCTGTTCTGGTGGCGGGGTCTTTGCGGGGGGGGTGGTGTTTCAACAATGGAGTGACACACTCATTGTTTACCAACATTTATTTTGACAGCAGCTTTCTCTCCTGTCATCCTTAATAATAGTGATTGATGTCTGTGTGTGTGTGTGTGTGTGTGTGTGTGTGTGTTCTAATGTTTCTCTCTCTCTCTCCAGCCGTCTGAAAAGTGCGGCGTTCTGAATGTGACAAAGATCACGGAGCAAGGCAAGAAAGTACGGTGAGTGTCACAGACATTATGCTGTGTTACGTATCGTTAGATATTCATCAGGGGGTTCAAACACACAAAGACTCACATGAGCACAACACAATCCTGCAGGTCGCCTCTCATGTTATTCTATTAATAGTCATTTAGTGTCAAAACAAAGTGACCAACAAAAGGAGAAGAATCAGGATCGTAAGCAATGATTAGTTGGCCTCAACGCTTTTTCTGTGAGAAACGGTGAATTAAACACAACTCCACAGGCGAATGCAGATAACGTGCTGAATAATATATATATATAATAATATCTCCCCATTCATGTTCCAACTAGAAGAAAAGTAATAATTAAATAAGATCAATACATGAAGCCAACGTTGTTCCATGATTGTGAACTTTCTTTCACCCTCTTTAAGGAAATAAAACAAACTTCTCAATCACATCAGGATGAAATTGTGTCTGAACACAAAGCAGTTATAACTTTGTCCTCTGATCAAAGAACACGAGAGTAAGAACGTGGACACGTTCCTCAGCCGAAGATGATCGAGGTTAGATACTCGGCTGGATGCTGAACGGTGAGAAGATCTCTGCAGATGTGCTTTCAGTACGTTTACAGTGTTTATGAACTGTGTTGCAGGAAGAACTGGACTTCTTCCTGGACGGTGCTCCAGGGATACACGCTGCTGTTCACCAAAAACCAAGGAGGCGGGACCAGCTGGGTTAGTGACACATTTACACGGCGAGATGCTTTCTAGTCAGAGTTCAGTCCTCCAGCTTCACGCCTCTGCTGTGACAACACGGCGCCTAAAGGTTTATTTGTGGTTTGTCAGAGCGCTGAACGGGAGTTGTGGTTGAATCTTCTCTCTTCTAGATGTTTCCCATCCTGTCTCTTTCCATGCCTCCATCTCTCTGCCCCCCCCCCTCCCTTCCACGCAGCCATACTACCACAGTGACTCCTTCCCTGAATTTCTCCTGTCACTGTTGAGTAACTGGAGGCCGTCTGCTAAGAAACGTCCGGCCGGCTCCTCTGGGCTCGACAGAACCTCCTCTGTATGTGCTTCCTCCTTCCTTTTGTGTGCTTCTCTCTCCTCCTCCTCCTCCTCTGCACGCCCCCACCCTCCTGTCAGGCACCACTCCCAACCCTCACTGTAGTCACGAGTCACTCATGGGGAAAAGATTAGGGACAATATTACTGCGTCACTATTTCCTAAAAGGTTTCAGTCTGTGACTTTTTATTATTTGAGTTTTGTTCTGCAGGTGTGTCGTGCTTCCTGGTTGCACAGCATGCAGGTTCACTCTTAGCTTGTAGTTCTGTGCAGGTGACGAGCTCTCGGAACAGTGCTCAGTGAAGGCTGAGCGTGTGAATATAAACTGTTGTGTGTTTCCTCGGCAGTTTGGAGTCGGTCAGTCCAAACCTGAATTCACCGTGGATCTGAGGGGCGGCTCGGTGGAATGGGCTTCCAAAGACAAGTCCAGCAAGAAGCACGTTATAGAGGTGGGAGAAACTCCAAAACAGTAAAGATGCTTCTTCTAACAAACTACACACAGTACATGAGAAGACTGTTTCAATGATCGATGACCTGTATGGATCGTGTTCCTCTCCCGGCTGCAGGTGAAGACTCGGCGGGGCACGGAGCTGCTCATCCAGTCAGAAAACGAAGTCGTCGTCAGCGACTGGTACCGAGCGCTGCTGGAGACCATCAGCACCCACGTGAGGACCAACTCCTTCACCCAGTCCCAAACGTCTCGTATACAAATATCATTCATCAGAGATATTACAGAATACTAATTTAATATATGTATCAGTGCCCTGTCGATCTCAACCAGATGAGAGGAGGGATCGATTCGACATATCTTTAAGTCAGATGTCCTTAACGTCTGCGGCGTCAACTGAACACCAGCTGCTCATTTTAACCACTGGGGGGGAACTGAGAACAGAAGTGTGAAGAATACGTGCAAACATGTTGTGCTTCGCAGGATCATCAATCAATTGGGTTTTTTTGCGAGTCACGCTACTAAAACACAAAAAGTAAAATGTACGCGCAGCCACTTAATATGAAATATGAAAATGAATTAAAACTGAAATAAGATTTGAAAAATATAATATTTAGAAAAATACCAGGAAGTTGAGAAGCTTTTAGGTCAACTCACTTTTAAACAACAGATCAAGGTTGTTGTTTTACTGCCTGTCCAAAGGTGCAGTAGGTAGAGGGTTTTACAACCTGTGTGTGTGTGTGTGTCTCTGTGTGTGTCTCTGTGTGTGTCTCTGTGTGTGTGTGTGTCTTAGGCTTGGGAGTCTGATGAGGCCATTGAAGAGGACATGCCGGAGTCGCCTGGTGCGGAGAATCCTGACAAGGAGAAAGAACACAGAGACTCAAAGAAAGGTCGAGGTCTGTGCGGTGTTTAATGCTGTTACACAGATTTATGAACACGTTTGAAAGTAAAGTACAATATAAATCATAATTCCTCAAAGATTTAAGACTTGAGTTGGTCGTCTATGACAGCAGGACTTCTCTGAAGGAAACACACGTTACATAAGACTTTCAGTGTCGTACGTCACGTGTCGTACTTGCTCCTATAAAACGATTCCATATCAGTTTTATTTCCTGCAAACATCGAGCGGCCGTCATGCCGATCAGTGCGTTGAGACGAGTGGTGGATAACACTGTCCGGTCCCGTCTCTCCTCTGCAGCCATGAAGACCTCCACCAGCATGGACGCCTCCGACACCAAGAAGACCCGACACAAGCTGAAGAAGTTCCTGACCCGCCGTCCGACCCTGCAGTCCGTCAGAGACAAGGGATACATCGAAGGTACCAGAGAGCCATGACTTACAAACTCACACCTTCCTCAGATCTGTGCACAACATTCAGTGTTAGGATTCCTGGGATATTATGGAACCCTAACAGGTAGTGCAGCCAGCAAAGAGTTTATTCTTATATAAATCAATAAATGTCAAATCATTTTTACGAATATGTCCATTAAATATTGAAGAAAGTATTTTAGGTTGATGTTGTACGTGTGTGTACTGCACGCTGCTGGGTCGGTTTAATTATTAAGTGTCAGGATTATTTATATTGTAAATGAACATTTGGTTATAAATGTATTTTTGAAAGACATGACAGTCATGCTACATAACTTTCTAACGCACAATGTGTGTGCACTGACAACATGAGAGCTTTTAGTCCTGATCAGAACTCGGGCAGTGCACGTCAGCCTCTTGTGGCCGGAATGAGTATTACAACTACAAACACAGACCGAGAAAGAAATAATAAAAACATATGCTGCTAAAGGTTGTTCTCAACTTTCACACAGAAGAGAAAACTATTTAGATCAGACTTAGAACCTGGATCAACAGCTTTCCTCACATACCAATATATATTTATATCATGTTATATCATATCATATCATTTTATGTATTTGTCTCAAGAGCCGACAGGAAGAAGACTTTAGACTTTTATAAAAAGTAATTATGCACAGGGAGTGTCCATGAAACAAGGACTTTGCACTGTTTTCATGACGGTTTTCTTTCCGTGTCTTCAGATCAGGTGTTCGGCTGCAGTCTGTCCTCGCTGTGTCACAGGGAGAACGGCACCGTGCCCATCTTTGTCAAGTTGTGCATCGACCACGTGGAGAACAATGGTAGGTTCAGGGGTGGGGTTTACAAGCCTCCTGATAACACATAACACGTCGTGGCTTACCGTAGGAGTCATTTGTATTTACTTGAAGTGATTCATGTTTTCCTCCCATGATCCTTTGCAGGTCTGTGTGTTGACGGGCTGTACAGAGTCAGTGGGAACCTGGCTATCATACAAAAACTACGCTTTGCTGTCAATCACGGCAAGTTTCTTACTGCTTCTCTTCATTTCACAAGAGGAAACATAATAATGTTATTATTTAGAAGTATTCCTCGTGTCTGAGTGAAGGGTTTGTGTGTCTCCAGATGAGAGGGTGAACCTGACAGACAGCAAGTGGGAGGACTTCCATGTGATCACTGGAGCTTTAAAGATGTACTTCAGAGAGCTGCCGGAGCCTCTCTTCACCTACGCTCTCTTCCATGACTTTATCAGCGCCATCAGTACGTGTAACACACAGCTGTACCTGCCAAATATGATTATTCCAAATATAACAATCCAAAATTGATTTGCAGGAACATTCTTTACACATACAGAGTATCAGCGATATGTGTCTCAATTGTTTTTTTTACCACCGTTTGCGACACACAGCTCCTTGTGCGTTCTGCACAAACTAACCAGCAAACTGCTAGCAAGGCTTATGTTCTGCAAGGCTTATGTTCTGCAAGGCTTATGTTTGCAGAGCGGTGTCTGTAACGACGGCACAACACGGGAACAACATGACTGCTGTGGCAAAAGGAGGGAAAGTTATTTAAAGTAGCCAAAGCACGTACGTCACAGGGGCGTTTTATGTTAATGGGATTATGCACAGCTGCACGTGAGCAGGATTATTTGTGAAATATTCATTTTCATTAGCCGTGTAAACAGCTTAGTAGGGATATTGTCTTTTTCTGAATAAGGGAAACAACTGGAATGTTCTGTGCTTGTAAACGTAGTCGGTGACTCAGAAGAAGGATGCATGAAACTCTTTGATGAGTCCAGATTATTCCCTCGGATGTTTTGATAAATGTTTTGTGTTCTGCAGAGAATTCAGACTACAAGCAGCGAGTTCAGTCCATCAAAGATCTGGTGAGACAGCTGCCCGTCACCAACCACGACACCATGCAGGCTCTCTTCAAACACCTCAGGAAGTGAGAGCAACTCTATTACTATGTTAATCATTTCTTTCCCCACTCTGAGCAGAGGGCAAAGGTCAAAGGTCACTGTGACATCACAACATGTTTTTGGCCATAACTCGAGAAAACGTGCTAATTATGACAATTTCACACAATGATGACACTTTGTGAGTATATATTTTTCCTTTAACCTACAATGGCCCTTGTACAGACACGTCGTTGTACAGAAGTGATTCTACAACTACACGTCTTTATGAAGCAGATTGACAAGCGATGGACGCTGTCTTCATTTCAGGGTTTATTTTCCTTTCGAGTGTTAAGTATTTGACGCCGTGTCTCCCTTGTTCATCCAGGGTGATCGACTACGGTGAGGAAAACCGTATGACCACCCAGAGCGTGGCCATCGTGTTCGGCCCCACGCTGCTGCGGCCTGAAACGGAGACCTGGAACATCGCGGTCCACATGGTCTACCAGAACCAGATAGTGGAGCTAATACTGCTGGAGTACGAGAACATTTTCGGCAGGTAGAGAGAGAGACGCCGGAGGATGAGCCTTTCTCTCTCTCTCTCTCTCTCTCTCTCTCTCTCTCTCTCTCTCTCTCTCTCTCTCTCCTAACGTAGAGCTCTTCCTGACCCAGCGTGGCCTTGCCAATAACAGCCCGGCCCAGCTTAGCTTGGTCCTGCTCGGGCCCGGGTCAGCTTCTCTTCATCTCAAACCAACCTGCAGCCACTGGCTTTCTCCACTCGTACAACCTCCGGACCAAAGCCACCAAATATGTCACGAACCAAAACATAGATGTAACTAAATAGCGACCAAAAAAAAGAAGTTTAGACTCTTTGCACTTTTCAGTATCTGATTCTCTCCTGCCGCTGCATTTGTGCCACTTTACTGCAAAGGTGACGTCCTCCTGTCCCGACACTGGATTCCTAAAACTAATACACGGGCCAAACAAGCCTCTTCTGCTGCAGAGACGGACTGAGACCAAAACAGAAGAATGGGCCTCAGTTGCCTGGAAGTAAGGAGGAGGTGTCAGTGTTGGAGAATGTACTGTATTGTATAACCGATCATCACTCCTGTGTGAACCCCTCTGGGGAACCAGCAGAAGAAGACAAACTGCTGTGCTTGGCTTTACATGTTTAGACACTAAGAGAAGAAACGAGGAGAAGATGGAGCTCTTTTATTTAGGAATATTATGAACTTGTTCTGCCCTTTCCGTGCTGTTCTGCCTTTCACTTTCTCTTTAGTGCAGAAGGGATATGTCACCCCCCAAATAACTGTACTTGTACATCATTTACTCACCCAGTGTTAGCTCGAATTCTTGAACAAATGTTGTTTTTCTCGCCTGCCTCCACGGTGAACGAAGGGGGGGGGGGGGGGCTTTTAACAACAGCAAAACCTGTATCAAAACCTCTGTGTAAAACATTTTGTCGAGTACAAACCAAGTCTCATGTATCCAAACACATGCATTTTCACTTAAACGATTTTAAAGACATTACGCGTTACCAGTTAATATGCAAATGCTCATTTTGTGGGTGAACTATTCCTTTAAGTATTCCCTTTCTGCCTCTCTCCATCTCTCTCGCTCAATATTTCTTCCTGTAATCCTGAAATACTGGACCGGGGTCCTCTGAACACATGAGAGGTTTTCACTCTGTAATATATCTGCACGCCACCTTCTCCATTCGGCTTTAAGAACAAATCATCTTGCAGCAGCCAGAACTTGAAAAACAAAACAAATGGTACTCAGCTGTGTCTTTCCTCAACTCATGGATAGTAAATGTTAAGGCAAACAGTCTTTAAACATGATTCCGTTGGTAAATCTGTACAGTGTTTGTGTGTGTGCATGAGGGTGGGGTGGATGGATGGATGGATTTAATGACAGTATATTGTACAAATAGTGAATTTAAGTATGTATGCCTGGAATGTTAAAGAATATGATACGAGGGAGCAATCACTACTTTGTGATCATTGTGTGACCAACAGATGTGAGGAGTAAAGTTATGAACTGGGGATGTGGAGGTTGTTGAATGTAACTTTGGAGAGTACCTGTTGGCTTTATCAAACTGGAATAAAGACCTCTAATAAGATATTTCCAAAAAATAGATTCTTTGTTGTTTGTGTACTTTGTCCATTTACATTTGCGCTGCAATAGCTCCATGTGTGAAGATCAAGGTGATCGTGCATGTTCAAATGTCTGCATATATTTCCAGCATTAAACCTATTAAAGCCAATAATTAAGAAACAAAACTGAAAACTGTCATTGATTTAGAAAGTAAAACGTTCATACATTTGTTTTAGTATCTCATATTTGACATAAACTATAATTTTAACTTTTAAGTCAAAAGTGTATAATATATAAATATTATATTGACTTCATATTTTATAACTTAGACGTAATGTCTCATATTTGACTTCCCGTGTCATTACTTTTATTATTTTTTATTTGCCAGAGAAACGTCACTATTGTCTACGGACATGTCTGTCAGGAATGTGAAGGACATTAAGTGATATAAAAATGGGATAAATATATTTCAGTGGGCTTTCTGTCCTCTGTAACAACTCTACAACACTCTTTATAGCTTCCATTTACATTATTTGTTACCATGAAGACAGCTCTGAGATAGCTTGGGGGTAGACTGAGTAAATTAGTCATTCTTTTTTTGTGTGCCAAAGCTACAAGGACCAGCAGGCACAATAAAGTCCTGAAACTGGTGCTTAACAGGAATGCAGCCTTAATGAAAGTTATCAAATGCACCTGTGCTCTCCCTGCTAATGAGTTACACCTGTGGACAGAAAGAGGCCTGGAGGAGAGTTTCACACATTTGTCTTTAAATTTAAATGGTTTGGTGAAGAGCAAAGACAAGTGTTGTCTTGTGGCTGATTTTAGGCTGTAAGATGGTGCAAAAATGACACTGTAATAAAAACACTCCCATTTGCAGGCTGCAGGAAAGAGGTTATGACATCAAACTGATATTAATCTGACCGAGGAAGCATTTTTAAAGAGGTTCTAGGACAAGTATATACACATATGGACAATGTTTTGCTCATTAAACTTTCTAGCGAGGTTTTCCAAACGCATAACCGATCAACAGAGCCTCTAATTTCTTGTAACTTCGCAGGTGGAGGGTTATTTTGTGATAAGTGGAAGTCCTAAAGAGTTTAGACACAAGAAAGAGTCAAAGAAACCGGTAAATGCGAAAAACCAGAATAAATCGGATTTGTCTACTAGTGTTACAAAATATGGCTAAATAGCATGTTTCTGCGTTGCTAGCTTAAATCGTTAACTTGCTTGTGTTAAGCTAATAGGGTAACAGCTAGTTTGAAAGTGGCATCACCTATTTCGGCTAATGTGGGCACAATATTAACTCGTATTTGTAATTATAATGTTTATATAGATGGATAGCACATACATGAATTATTTTAAGTTTCTATAGACACTTTTTATGCATGTTTGTCGCCATGACGGGTAACCGTTGGAATAGCACTGTAGCTAACGGCTGTGAAGCTAACCGCCAGTAGCTAATCGTTAGCTAACGGCTGTGAAGCTAACCACCAGTAGCTAATCGTTAGCTAACGGCTGTGAAGCTAACCGCCAGTAGCTAATCGTTAGCTAACGGCTGTGAAGCTAACCGCCAGTAGCTAATCGTTAGCTAACAGTAAGCTAACCGCCAGTAGCTAATCGTGAGCTAACGGCTGTGAAGCTAACCGCCAGTAGCTAATCGTTAGCTAACAGTAAGCTAACCGCCAGTAGCTAATCATTAGCTAACAGTAAGCTAACCTCCAGTAGCTAATCGTGAGCTAACAGTAAGCTATCTCCAACTGCCTTCATCCAAGAAGCAAACTACGTTACGAGACAGCTTGTAGGAGGTGAGTATTTTACTATATTTAAATGTTTTAAGTTGTGGAAGCCCATGATAAATGAACATTGTTATCAGTTATCTAAAAGTATGATACAAAGTCAAAAGTTTTCTCTTACTATCTCAAAAGGGAGATAACTGTTAAATCCAAATTATACGTTCAGTGACCAAGCTCTGCGATAAATCCTTTATTCACAGAGGTTATGTTTCGTTATTTATATATATTGATGATAAACATAAACAACTAATGAGATAAGATAATGAAGACATTTTGAATAAATGGAAAAAATGAACAAACGGGTGAGGAAATAGGCCTATGTGTACAATATGTTTAAAAGTGAATTGCTATTAGATTTTATAATTTGACTAAAGTCGGTGATGCTAATAGACAGTTAATAGATAGGCCTTTAGATAATTACAACTTCTGTCACAGTCTTAACCTGCATGGCTCTAAAATACACATAAAAGATTACATTAAAAGCATAGCAATACTAAAATGTCTGCAATGCAGATGCTCAAAAAGGCAGTGAGATTGTGGCACATGGATTCAGATGAGATCTGGATGTCTTGTCTGGGTTACACCTTCATAATAAATGTCTTTATCAGAGATGTCCTGGTGTCAGGAGGATAATACACAGCTGGGGTAAATGTTTTATTTTATTCTGCTGTGGAAACTATCTTCTATTTTGGAGAAATTGCCAACATTTGGACTTTCCTACCTGCTGTTTTCTGGCCTCTGATTTAATATCTTATTGCTCTGATGCATCTCATCCACTGTCCTTTAAAGAAATGCACTAAACAAGTCTTTGCTTTAAGATTCCACCAACAGAACAGGCTGATTAGTTTAATGACTTAAAACTAATCAGCCCTGATGGCGAGTTATCTGCTAAAACTCATCACAGCACACGTGTGAAATAACAACATTCAGTCCACAGATCAACATTTGAGAAGATGTTTTCCTCAGAAACACAGACTGCAGAGATTTTTCTTGTTAGCTGCAACTTCATAGGCAGCAGGACTTATCATCAAAGTTGCCTTTGTACAGTCTCTCAGCATGCTTTCCACTATGGGACAGATATGAGTTATAATGATCATAACAATGATGGATGTTATCACCCCCCTCTGTTCTCAGTTACACATTGGATGTTGTCTGTTCACTGTAATCAGGGTGAAAAAACAACCAACAGAGTCACTGTTGCTTTCTTGTTTGTAGAAATTAGGGATCAGACAAACTCCCACCAGGTCTGCCTCCATCAAAGAGCTCTACCGATACTCACGGATACAACATACTAAGTAAAATCAGATCACAGTTTAAAGAGTCAGGTCACAACAACATATTTGCTGACTTACCTCTTGTGGAATCTCGCCATTCATTCATAGTTTTGGTCCACAATAATAATAATAGCATAATTTGTCCACATTTTGAGATATCTTGAGATCTGTGGATTATCTTGAGCACACTGTAAAAACAAGGCTGCGGTGAACTGAAAGCTACAGCTGTAAATACGTAACGTTCAGTGGAGTTGTGATAAAGATGGAAAACTAATAGATCATCCTGCAGTCTGTGGCGTTAGTGGATCTTTAAAAACTTTGTTGTGTCGCTGTCCAAGGTGCTGATCCCGGGACGCCTGATCATCAGGAAACAAGAGCTCTAGCATCTGTCCCAAACCTCGTGTGCATGCTTTGACAGTTGCTGTAATCAGTATTTTTACATTAACAATGAATCAAATGTATATGAAAAGACCCCAAAAACCCCACATAATTATTAGCACCTTACTCAGTTCCCCTCAGCTCTACAAATCACTTCAGAGTCTTTCAGCTGTTTGTTTTGGTTTTCTGCCCTCTTTGTCTCAACACCATCTTGACTGACTGTATGCTACCTGCCCAGCACCAAACGGCAGACAGACGGTACCTGGGGAACACGTTGGAGCATTTAGCAGCTAAAGAGACATATTTTGCTGACCTGAGTGGCAAAAAGTCAATGCAGGTTTAAATAACTTTTGTGCACAGATAACAATTTGTGTTCAGAACCTACATTCTTCCATATTTTGGGTACTCTACACGTACAGTATACATGTTATACTGTTTTTAAATCCCATGGTCTCACAACATTGCACCTTCATTTATCCAGGAAAAGGGCTTTGCTGAGCTTGCACCCTGCTTTTAGGACTGCCCTACTTTAAATTGCTCCAGTTACACCTGATAGATGAGATCAGGACAACCTCTGTTCCTCTGGTAGTCACTGACTGAATACACATTTGCCAATTAAATTGTATTATCGAATGACTTTAACCTGAAGGAAGTTAAAGTAAGCTAAATACAGTTAAGGTTTGTGGAGTTTTCCAATTCTAGTTGCTATTTTGAAGTATTTTCTACACTTTCATCAAACTATGACCAGCAAACATGCATTTCTGGACTCTGAGGCTCGGCTGTAGGAGTTTCAATTATATGTTGTTATTTGGGCTGCGACTGGAAATTATTCTCATTATCAACTTTATTTTAATGGATTAAAGATAGATAGATCGGTAGAGATATATATATATATATATATATATATATATATATATATATATATATATATATGTATATGTAGATAGATGGAACATAATTGTGAAAGTGCAGTGATATGTACAAATATGTGAAATGTACATATCATTGTGTTCAATCCAGTGCCTGAAGAACAGTATGGATCAGTATATGGGAACTTGTGGTAAGGGGGGAGTTAAGTGCTCTGACTGCTGTAGAAAAGAAGCAGTTTTTAAATCTGGGGGTGTTGATTAAGATTGATTTGTAGCATCTTCCAGAGGGGAGAAGCTGGAAGAGGTGGTGTGCTGGGTGGGGTGGCTGGTTGATGGTGCGCTGAAAACACTGAAAATGTCATATAAAAGTAAAAAACATGTCCAAAACGTTAAATAATATGACTTCAAACAGAGAAATGCAACACACTCTCTCATTTAAGAAGTTAAAATCAACAAATGTTTAGCAGTTCGGAGGAGTGTCTTCAGTCAAGAACCAGGATCAGTTCCTCTTCTACAGCTTTTTATTCAATAAACCACCAATTAAAACTGCTTCATATCAGTGCAGTCCGTGTAAATGTAGTCTTATAGTAGTCTAATATAACACGGTGAGGATCAAGACATTTATTTCCAATGTTTCACGGAGAATGTGAACGTTGACCTTGCAGTCTGAACTGAATTGAAAGTTGATATCGGTATACTTAAATTAAAATGACTGGGTATCTGTTTCTGTCGCTGTTGTTCCTCCACACTCGGCTGTCGTGGCGCCCCTGCCCAGTGTCAGACTCAACATTAGCTGCCTCCCCGAGGAGCCGGCCCCCCCCTCAGCATCCGCTCCACTTCACCCTCAGCCCTTTGTGGCTCCTGCTGATAAGGCCGAGCTGATATCTGCTCAGTCTCTGGCTGCACGGGGGATGATAAACGCAGGCTGAGCTGCTGTCCTCTCCATCAGGACAATTCAAACGGGAATCTAACTCCAAAAATGCAATTGGAGTTAATCTTTAACACAATCTCAAAATCATTTTCAAATTATGCTTTTTCTGATGTTATCTGAAGCTGTCGTTAACAATGCTTATAGTAAGTGTATTTGCACAAATGAACGAGGTTACAGTTCTTGTTTGAATAACATACATGGTCAAATGAAGTTATAATCCACACGTGGCAGGATCCTCGTAGATCAACCGATATGAAAAGACTAAAATGTCACGTTTTTGGATTTTGGACTACAGATTCATTGTTTGGACTACAGATGAGACAAAACAAGCGATGGTATTACATTACAGTGACACAAAAACAAAAAGCTTCTTCACATTTCAGAAGCTAGAACTACTGGCTGTAAATGACTTAAATGTTTCAAAACAGATCAAATAATCGTTAAATGTACTAATCTTTCCAGCACTAATATGAATAATAGAGATTGAGAAACAAACTCCATTAGACATTTACTGCAACACATAATGTAATAATGATATAAAATAAACAGTGTGCAGGATTCTTATTAGTATAAATAAATGTACTTTCTTCGTCTACAACTGCTTTAGACTTCACCAAGAGTGTCAAAACCAACATTTCATGATCTCCACACCCCCAATGGCTCTGTGTTTTCTTAATAAGATGTCTGACTACATTATTAACACAAGATTTCAATATTAATTTAGATTTCATCAAACAACCGAGGCCTCAGAGGGTGAGGGGACGTGACCAGCAGAAAATGGATGGAGAGACACGAGGAGCATCTACAATGGTGGACACTGACAGGTCGACACACACACACACACACACACACACACACACACACACACACACACACACACAGTGCTTTATCTCTACATTGAGTGCTTGAGTGTGTGTGTGACCACCTCTGAGGAAATCCCTTCCCATCCACACGCATGTAAATCCAGACAAGACCTCCTCTGTGTCTCTTCCTACCAGTTCTGCATGACAATCACACTCTGCTCAGTCATTTAAACACAAACACACTCTCACTTAAGAGCCTGACAGGGATCCTCTCTGACTCCTGCTAGCAGCGCTGCATGATGATTACACTCCCCACAGTCATTTCTGTGGCCAACACCGGCACACCTCTCTGCTCTTAACTCCCACTCGCTTACAGGTGGGCTGAGTGTGTTGTCATGCTCTTCACTTAACTCAGAGGCTGCAGGGAATCTAAACCAGAGAGACTTTACATGCAGAACAACCACTTCACGCTGTGTAGCTTTGATATATTGAGCTTTACTTGAACAGCGCTTTGATTTCAGTCAGAAAGCTACCATCAGAAGAGGTCTGCTAATAGATACTCATGGATGCAAAATACTAAAGAGAAATTGGCTGAAAAGAAAAATAGGCGGACAAAGGGAGAGCTAAAGTGGATTGTTGCAGTGTTAATGGCTGAAAATGGAGCACAATAAACAGATTAGTGTGATGAGGATATCTTTTCAAGGCTCTGGGAAAGTTCTACAAATGTCAAACGTTTGGCTTCTAAATTGATCAGAGTGAGAAAACATCTTCAGAGGAGAGGGAAGTTACACCTCTCCTCTTTAATTGCAGTCAATGTGGGAAATAGTTTTAGACGTCAAGAGATTTCTCTGTTGTTTTGCACTATGAGTAAGTAAATATTAACTTTATTTCTGGAGCACCTTTCAGTTCTCTCAGTACATCCATGCATTTTCAACTTGTTCTCTCTAAATACTTTTATTCATGTTATGTTTCCCAAGGATAAAAACCTGAGCTCAAATAGACTGTTACCACGGGAACAAGAGGAAGTTTCTCTGATAAATGTAAGATTATTGTTGGCTTTAACCGATAGATTTTATAAAATTTACCAAATTGGGGTTTGTTTATGAAACGGGAAGACGACCAAGAATGTAGCAAAGGGAGTAAACCAGCTGAAGGGCCACAGGGGCCCGTTGTAGATCTCATGCTTTCAAAATATGACTCTGATAGTTTAAAACATTTACAAGAATGGTGATGAACGTGGTTTCAGGAGGGTCGTTATGTACGGCTCAGATACGGAAACTAGGCACAATACTCCAATGTTATTTTATACTATTTTAATTCTGCTATTTTATATTTTAATTCTGCTATTTAATATTTTAATTCTGCTATTTATACTATTTTAATTTTGCTATTTTATATTTTAATTCTGCTATTTTATACTATTTTAATTCTGCTATTTTATACTATTTTAATTCTGCTATTTTATATTTTAATTCTGCTATTTTATACTATTTTTAATGCTACTTCACACTCATGTACATCAACACTGTGATTATTGTCCTGTAAATGCTGTCTCTAATCTTGTCTTATGTTTTTGCTGTGAAGCACTTTGGGCTGCAATTCTTGTATGAAAGGTGCTATACAAATAAAGCTTATTATTATTATTATTATTATTATTATTATTATTATTATTATTATTATTATTATTATTATTATTATTATTATTATTATATTCTGTAATTATGTGTCCAGAAAAGCACGTTTCATTTCAATTCAGTTTATTCTTTCACTGAGAATAAAGTAAACTCATGCGCTTTAAACTCTGTGTCGCACCATCCAATTTATTATAAGCCAGAACAATAGACTAATCCTCCTCCAAAACTAACCACAGCCATTAGTAGCCACAACATGATCGCTGGTATTTACTACGTCACCAAGCTTCCAGTACTTTCTCTCCATCACACAAACAACATTGTCGTGTGATCCGGCCCCTCGGGAGGAGGTTGGAGCAGGTCATCAAGCAAACAAAGCGATTCATTTAGACGCCATTGACTCCTAAACACAACCTTAACTATAGATCAGAAAACAGATGAATTGTCAAGTTTGTTGTTTTGGAAAGAATTGACAAACAAGTACGTTTGTAGTTTCAGTATGAAGACTTGTGTACTCAGTGAAACCCAGTGACCTTCTGTAGTAGCTGAAGCTGAACAGCCGTCTTTGGTATTGCAGCTCTTGGCTGTCTTTTGTCTCCACATGCTTTTCTTTAGCTTCAGTGGTTACTGCAGGCCGGGAGAGAGATCTCTATTAAGATTGACTTGAGTGACAAAAGCTCCAGGTTGCTAAAATCTCTCTCTCTGGTTGGCAGTGTAAGCCGGTCACTACAGGGAGAACGACCAGCTAACCAGCGGGATACAATCTGTTGGGAAGCTGCTCAGTCGTTCAGAACGCTGCTCTGAATTCATAAGAATCCCATACAGGACTGTGGAGTCGCTCCTTATCTCTCAGGATGAGCTGAAACCTCAGAAATATATTTCACACACTACTCCTTCCTAACCAGATTTCCTCCCTTTACTGCTCTCCTTGCAGAAAGACCCAAAGTGTTGATGTGTGAGCAGATAGGTGATATCTATTGCCACTTTGAAATTGAAATCATGAGGTTGTATTTTCCACATGGGAAATGGCATTCACATGGTTTAAGATGTGAGAAAACTGTTGCAAAGTGACAATAAAAATAGGAAATGAAAAGTTATCTGCACATCAGTATCACGGAGAAAGAAAAGAATAGGAAACAAAAGTAGTTAAAACATTCAAAACAGCAAACTGAACTCACTCCCCCCTTTTCAACTCTGCTCAATCATCAGTCATGTTGTAATGTATTTGAAGCTAAGCATCACTGAGCAGATGGCCCGACTCATTTGGCACTAACTAACTCCAAAATGAGAGATCTACTCTTTGGGGTAAAGTGACATCTACTTCACAAGTTGATTGATCGTCTCAAGTCCCCAATTTGGACGGGATTTAGTTCTGTGGGCAGGTTGAGTGGTTTTAATATTGCATATGCTGAACAAATATGTTTGATTGTCCTCCCTTTACCCCAGTATTAATACAATATGTCTTCGTCTTGCACGGCTTGAGCTGGAAGCCTTCTCTTGACAAGGGTTCAGGGTTAAACAAAAAGGTTTTTGCCTCCTAAATGTTGGACTTCCCTCAGCACTCGGTGCCAGTTTTCTCTTGACATTTTGACTTGATGACAGACAGACAAATGGCAACGTTACCAAGTTAATGAGAGTTAATGAGATTTATCCAGAAAGGCCAATCCGCTGTGACACTTCTCTGTCTGCAGATTGATCGATAAGTGGCCAGACGTTCTGCACAGGCTAAACATTCAAACACATCACAGAAAAACACTTTAAATTACATTTCTGATGTCGTGCAGAACCGGCTTGATCATTAAATAAAAATGTAGATGATGCAACTACAAATGGCTTTGTCGTTACATCTCTGAGGGACAGAGATGTGCTTTAGGCCTGTCAGTCACTCGGCTTTACAGAAACGTAATATTACTGAAAGCATATTAAAACTAGTTTAACTGTAGTTAAAGTGACCATTAACTCATTTATTTCTTAGGGGACACAAGGACCTTTTCCTGTGGATAAATGATGAAGTTAATTGAGCTTACGAACAGGTTTGTGATGTAATATGCAGCCAAGGAGTCGAAACATATTTATAGTTTGCTCAACTAGAACCACCAGCATTGTATCTGAGCCAGCAGCAGCAGCAACATATAAATGAGCTTCCTCTTCACCGTCCCAGCTGCTGCAGCTTCCAGGTACTCATGTGAGTTACTGTCTTTCTGTAACGAAAAAATCGATCTGATCTCCTCAGCTCATTATTTATTGAAGAACTTGCTAGAGAAACACACTTCATACATTTTCAGTTGCACTTTAAACTGCTGTTTGCACGTCTTATTTTTATAAACATCTGCTGGCTGTAGTGGTGACAGATCAGCAGTGAAAGTCCCAGAGTGTGTGTGTGTGTGCGTGCGTGTGCGTGTGCGTCTCTGTGTGCGTGTGTGTGTGTGTGTGAGGCATTAATCCAAAAAACTGTTTCTCCAACTTGCCTGAGGGTGCAGTGCAGCTGTCTCCATCAAGGGCAAATAATAGAGCAGATTAGCATAAAGTGTCAAGGAACAGCTCAGGGATTTGTCGCCACACTTCTGCTGCACACCGTCTCCAATAAATGTATTCTCTGCATAAAATGACAGGAGGAGAAACACGTCCTCCTAAACGTGGGGCGTCACGGCTGAGTCGTTGTTTTCCTTTGCTTTTGTTGTCGTTGTGTGTTTTAAGACAGAGGAAGCAGCTAAACCTTCGTCTGAAATCATTAAATAAATCCTGCGGATTGTCGCAGCATCTGCTAACACAGCATGCTTGGTTAGACCAGCGAGCTTCCTCCTCCGCAGGGGAGACCGCCGAACAAAAGCAGGAGGAACGACACGTTGTGATTTCACATGCTCGGTTAAGTTTGACCACCGTGTCGATTCTCCAGCTTCGCTGTCTTGCCTGATTACTCCCAACAAGTTCCACTTCTCCAGTCATTTGTTGTCAACAAGTTCCGCTGGAAAATATCACACACTTTGATGTCTGGAGTCATTTGCATAATAGCTGCTCTCTTTAGCACTTTGAGGAAAAATACACTCTTTCTATTTATCCTCCAACCAGGATCTTGGTCATATTTCTCCAAATAATGGTGCAATGCAGTTTTTAATTCCACCCATCATATCTTAAAAAACAAAAACTTGGACTTGGATAGCAGGAGTCAGATGTGATAAAGAAAACATGTATTTTTCTGTTGCCTGTGAAGATGGAGGAGGCGTGTTGGCAGGAATTGTAGATGTTTGCGTTTGTTGAGCTGCTTTGGAAGGAAACGACGATGTTTTCTCCCGTTTCCATCACTAATCGATGTTTAACTTAAACCTGCCAGAGCAACACAACCGTCCTGGAAATCACATCAGTGTGAATGAAAGTGGGAGAATCCTTCTGCTCTGTGTAACACACGCTAACAGGTTTAACTGTGGAGCTGAGAATAATGCCGGGATGCTGCAGGATGCAAAAGAGAGAAATGAAAAGAGAAGCGGAGATGCTGAGAGAGAGACAGGCCGTCATTCTGAGTTATGTAAATGTCCAGAAGCTTGTTCCAGTAATCATTCCCATTGTAGACTGTGGTGTAATTGTGCTGCTGTGTGCTGCTGATAAACCTTTGGAAGAGTCCGGTCTCCACTGGATTCTATCAGGAGGCCGTCAGACACAAAGTTTTGGCTCCACCAGGCAGCCAGGAGGATGTTTTGGTAGCAGCAGTTTCTCCTCTTTGTCTCTCTGCACCAACAAGATGACACAGCATGTGAAGCGAAGACGCCGCAGACAGAGACAGACATCAACACCTGTCATCACATGTACATGCAGCTCGCTGGACGCTCTTATCTGCAGCAGCTCACAGTGCTGAGAGTGCACACACTCTGAGTTTAGACGCTCCCAGTGGAAGTAAAACCAGTGACTGTGGAGGAGACGCTCGACTCGCTGAGCTTCACAGGACATCTGTGTCTGTGGCTTCATCAAAAACTTTCCTGACAGTTTACTTTAATAATTATTCTTTTTTAAATCAGTTTAATATCCTCCAGCTGACTTTGTGTACTTACTGGTGAGCAAAAGCCATACTTAACAATATGTAACATCCTGGTTTAAAGTGTAATAAATCTGTTGATGAGGCTTTAAATAAACGCTGCTCACATCTGCCCAGTTTGTTCTGAGCTTACAAACATCTGTAAGTCTTATCAAAGATGCTTTATAACTAAAGATAGCGCAGTACAGTCGGGGCCAATGGTGTGAAACGGTTTACACGGCTCCTAAATGCTCTTATGTATTTGTATTTTATTTTGCTAACATTAGATATTTACACAACTAACAGAAAAGGTAAATATTACGAGTATTAGTTAGAGTGTTTGTGAACGTTAGTTGCTGAGAGACAATTCAGACAAACTAGTCTCGAAGAATGTGCGGAAGATATGTCGCTTGTAAAGTATGGGTCCAGTATTTATTTTGGTGATTATTTTTATAATCTGTGTTCACATTCATCGTTAATGAACTCGGACCTGCCGCTCGTCTCCTAAAGGGGCGTGACACAGATACAGGAAACTGACTCCTTTCTAAACCCTCTCTGGTAGAATGTACTTAAAGTATGAAAAGTAAAAGTATTTATATGATGTTTTTGGATTAATATTACTGCTGCGTTAATGTGTAAATTGTATTTTACTGCCGTAGATGCTTAAGGCTGCTAATATAACTCTTAATTTAAATGTAATCTACAGCATCATATGAAGGAACATATAGAGGAAGTGTTGACTAAAAGGTACAAGTACAAAGTACAGCGTTGAGTAGAAGTATAAAGTTACATAAACTGGAAATACTCATCAAGTTCCTCAAATTCGTGCTTAAGTGACGCGTCAGTGTTTCTTTTGGCTGCATAAACAAAGCTGAGTCTTCACTAAAGTAATGTAACCGCACCTTTAGGTCGATCACTGCAACAATGAAACTAAATGAGTTTCATAAGACGAAACATATTCGTCCTGCTCTTAAGCTCTTAATGCTTTCAGACTCTTTTAATTCAGTGTGCTTTAATCGTTGGTTCTGAAAGAAAACCCGCTCACTGAATGGCTTCCTTTCTGTTTGCTCAGGCGTAGTGTGGACGACGGAGCTGCTTGATGACTTTAAGCCACTCGGAGTGCAGATTATAATTACTCCTCAGGACTGTTGGAGAAGTCTCAGAGAAGCCGAAGCAAAGCTTTTATTCATGTACAAAGTCAGACGTCACTTTAATTTACTTGCAGTAATATCAAATACTTTGTTTTGGCGGTGTATAATTAGACAAGTATAACTAATGACTGTCAATAACACTACTTGCATGTAGCTATAATGTATAAATGATCTGTGCAGTGTCGCAGCTTAATGCTGAAGTCAGAGCTGTTCCTTCACTGCGACGTTAACAAGGCGAGGTGATAAACAAGATAAAACATTATAACTCCCAGCTGCTGCAGACACACCTGCCTCTCGCTGCTTATTAACCTAATAACTGTCATTAGGGAAAATCATGGGCAACTAATGAGACATCTGTGCGCCAGACTATTAAATAATAAACATCAGCTTTTACATTTTAGGAGAAAAGCTCCAAACAAATGTGTTACAACTGTGGACGTCTGGCTCTCTGAGGACTCTTTATCTGCCGCAGCTGAACGCTGATGGAAAACAAAAAGCTCTCGCGGGCGCCAACCGGCTTTTCCGAAACACAACAAGTCCAAGGTCATTTCCCCACGGCAACAACAACAGGAGGTGTTTCTGTCCGGTGGGAGTTGGACTTGTTCAGCGACTGGAGCTCGTTGATGGAGACGGACGTCCTCGACTTCCAGTTTCAGATCATAAAAGAAAGTTTTCCCAACATTCACAGTGCTCTGTGTTGCTTTCACAAGGAGGGAAATGTTCTCATCAAAAGATCACGTTATTATTCTGTACAAAGCTGTAAATCCTTTATAACGTACAACAGAGTGTATCAGAACAGGAGGACAGTAACACGTCCCCGACCTGCCGCCTGCCTGAAGGAGGCCAGAGGCATGTTGCTGTTTACCAAAGTGCAAAATCATTCATTTATGTCTACATAATGTTTGTGAAGTTCTACGTAGTTGTATGCACTTTCAGAACACGTGGAAAATGTAAACAGGAATCATCTGCGACACGTCATATTTCAAGTCTTAGAAGAGCACGTTGTGAATCCCAGACATCTGGCCCCCCCTGTTACTGGACTCTTGGCAGACCTGTGTCGCTCTGCGTGCTCATTAGAGCTCATCCTTTAATCTAATTTGGGTCAAGCCCAAAAATCTAGTTGAATGTGGGTTTGTTTTCAGGGAGACCATCTTTTACCAGCATTGTAATAATCCATTTGGAAATATTATAATATGTCCTGCATCAATTTAAACACACTGCATACAGTGACACACACGGTATGGGACAGCAGGAGCTCAAACAGTGCACATGGACTACAGCAGTATATTATTAATGTATGCGTAAACATTCACCGTGTGTCTCCTGGATTGTATTTGCGACTCGGAGGTGCTGCGAACAGATCCTGCATGCTGTGGGATTCTCTGGTTTACACCTTTGTGAACAACATTTTAATGATGAAGCTTCTGCAGGTGTAGAGTTACTGTTGACTGTGTTGGAGAAGCAGAGGACTCTTAGTGCCAGTTGTCAGAGATAGAAGCTCCGAAGGGATGTTGTGTTTTCCTTCATAGCAGATGTATATCATGTATATCATCTGCTCTGGTTTTTCACTTCAGTGCAGACGGAGACTGGCGTTTGGTCTGGGGCCGTTTTCATCATCTCGCTGCTTGGTTTGCGTGTGAATATGTGAGCTGATGGGCCTTTTCAGCCTCTACGTGCCCTTAACTACAAGCAACAGAACCGTTACACTGTGCAGCTTCATGGTGATGCCAGAGAAGTGCAGACAGAAACAAAAGAAGCACCTTTTGCATTGAGGCTATGAGTGTGCAACTTTCTTCTGCTGCCAAATCACAAGTCCAGTTTGAAGAGCTGTGTGTGGTCAACATGTTTGGAAGTGTTGGGTTCATATCTGGTGTTTCTATGTCTGCTTTCTATATATATATATATATATATATATATATATATATATATATATATATATATATATATATATATAATATGTTTAGTCTTTAAGTAAGATAGCTTTCCGTCCTCATGAATCTCTCTGACACAAGTTGAGACTCACAGTTTCACCTCTGTGAGCACTAGATGTGTGACTCTGGTCTGTCCCAACGTTGTTTACAGTTCTGTGGGTCGTGAGCCGGTCCAAAGTAGACGGGACCTTTTCTTTTTTCCTTTCTGTGGTTGGTTATCATTTTGCTGACGTGGCTTTATCAACACCATCATGTATAATTACGTGTTTCTACTTTAGGTTCATGTTAAGACTACATGTATTGTAGTGGGAGCACATATATCATGAGCATCGCAGAAGCTCTCCATACAGTGAAGTTCTGTCCTAACACGTAAACTTAGAGTTAATCAATGTACGAAACTCTCTCCAATGACTCTAATGATTCACTTTTACAAGAGTAGCTACTATAAAGAATGAAGTAGTTCCTATGAGAAGTGATTTCTCCAAAGACCAGCCACACAGTCACAGTTGAGGCACTTAGCTGTGAAGTTTGCTTCCTACTGGGAATGTTCTACTCAACATATGCTCTCCCAGTGAAGAGAAACTCAGGATGAAAACATCCAATAAACAGTGTTTTGTTGAAAACATAAAAACTGTTCTTTATTCTCCTTTGTCACCATTGTTGTACACAATGTACCCCCTAAGGAGATTTAAAACATGAACAAATAATTAAAGCATGTCACAAGAAAAGGCGAGAGGGTGGTAAGGAGAGAATGGGAACATTTAAGAAAAATGAGAGCAGCAGACGCTGAAGGGGCAAAATGCACTGCAGGAGGTGAGGAGCACAGAAGAACGAGGCATGTTGACTCCAGCCCTCTCATTATAAAGGTCATTAGTGTTTCCTCTCCTCTGGCGGCTGATTAATAACATCATTTAGATCAAACAGCCGCTTAACTCAAGACCTCTGAATTATAGTTTAAAGAAAATAAGGTCATCAGAGAGGCCGGGAGTTATGAAGCAGCGCTCACAACTTTATGCTTTTAAAGAAGTGCTTTTATTAACACATTTGCAAAAGTCTGACATGATGTAGAAACACTGAACAACTGTTTAATGGGAAAGCAGCCGACTGCTCTCAACACGGAGACATAACACTTTTAATCTCTTCGTATCATCTGATGAAGATTAAAAACACGACTGATTCTCACCTGACTTCAGTTCCATTATTTATCCAGTCTCACCTTTTCCTCTCGTCCTCCTGTCTTCATTTCATAAATCTGGCGGCACGTTCACCTCCGACAACCCTCAGAAACAATTCTGTGACCGAAGTTTAAACTGAAACAAACTTTAAACTGGATCAGTTCCACTGAAGTTACCAGGTAACTTCTTCTTTGAAGTTTGGCTCGCAGATTGTTTAATTAGAAACCTGACTCTGTCCAGGTAACACTACACAGAACTGCTGCTCTATAATGAAACGGCAACTGCAGAGACGAGAGCGCTCCTCCTTTACAATATCACCAGGCGGCGTGCTGCCAGCGAGCTGCCGGCGTCCTGCTGCGCTCATCTGAGACGGAGATCAAGGCAGAGAGGCAGAGAGAGATGGAGAAAGGCAGATTCAGAGAGATGGAAAGATGTGTAAGAAAAGAAAAGTGTGGAGAGAAAACTCTTGGTATTGTATTAAAACTGCCTCACAGTTATGAAATCATTAATTAATCATCTCCTCCTACAGAGCCCCGGGTGTGTGCACGTGTAGGATGGTGTGCTTGTGAGGTACCCCGTGCTTTTCAATTGCAGAAATGAAGCAGAGAAGTCGTCATGTTGTTCTGCGGTGGGAACTTCTCCACAGGGAACACGTCGCTACTAAATTAAACAAGACAGGCATCCAACACCTGCATGACAACAAATGGATTAATTTAAAATGACCTGCAGAGAATGAAGCGTGTTCTCTTGTATTATTGTGCTAATCTGTGGATGACAGCTCATCGCTTTTATATTTTCGTGCCTCGTGAGGCGATGTTTCTCTTTGACTTTAGGGAGGCAGGTTGTCATCAATAGTAGAAGTTAGTTTGTGTTTGAAGACACATTACTGTGGCCTTGTTTGTGTTCCTGTTTTATTTTGTAGAGTTCACCTCCCTTGTGTCATGTCTTGTATTTACTTCCTGTCTTTGTGTGGTTTCCCGCCATCGTCAGCGTCTGCCCCGCCCCTGATTGCTTCCACCTGTTCCCACTCACCTCTTGTATAAATTGTCCTGCTAAATTGACCTCCAGGAGTTCACAAAAGAGTTTAGTTTAGCATAAAAGAGATGGCAGTGGCTGGGATAAAACACATGCATATGCTCCACACATTTATTCATGTGAAATGAAACAACTCTATAAATGTTTCTGAAAGTTCCTCCTGCTGATCACCGATACAGAAACCATAGTAATGATGCCATAATGGAGACAAGAGCATTGTTGCACCATCAAAGTATCATGTTAATAATTGGTCCGCAGTATATTCAGTGCAGTCCAAACAGGAGGCTGCAAAGCTCCGTGCTTGTAAAGTGTAAAAATATACGTCTATGAATAAACACAGCTGTAATCTCGCTGCACCAGCCTCAGTGCTGCTGCTCAGCATGACATGTTTTCATTCTCTGCATGTTAGTTTTCTCTCATATTCACGTCTTTGTGCGCACACACATCTAAAGCATCAGACGATCTTCCCTTTCCAGTTTACATTGAACTAACTCAACGTGACACATGCGCTTTCTGTTTGCTACACAAACACCCTGACAGCTCAAACTGCACGGACTGTTTCACCAGCAACTCAGTTTAGAAACACTTTCCATATTTAACTGTCAGTTTCCTGTTGCTAAGCGATGTTTGTTCATCCATCCAGTGTCCAGCATCTGTTCGCTTTCTCAGAGGAGGAATCAAAATAAATGTATTAAAACAAAACCCAGAACTTCGGTCCTTGACTTCTGCTTCAAACAATAATTGAATTGTTGTATGAAATGTATAAAAGCGCTAACATGAGAGGGCATCACAGCTGTGTGTGTGTCTCAGTAAACAGCTTTCAACATCATTGATTATCGTTTAAGGCCCTGTCACACATCTCCGTATGACAGAAACGTGTGCAAATAGAGTCCAAATACGTCCAACTTTTAATCGGATCGGAAAAGTGAACGTATACAGATACGCATGTCTAACCTGGTGATAGTCATATCACTTACTTATTCAAAATGTATCAGACAAATACTCAACAAATGCATAACGTATACAACAATATAACGTATACAACAATATCGGCAACACGCTGGTGTACGTTGATATAAGGTAAGGTATAAGTAGTGTTCGTTAAGAGCAGGTGGTGTTACGCTGGGGTGCGTTGTTGAACGCTGATGTTTTGAACGTGTTCAAAATTACCGGACATACCCGACGTGTGCTTCATAAGATATGCAGACGTTACGTTACGCTAGACATACGTGAATACGGAATACGTACGTGAATATTTACCTACGTAAATACAGTACGTAAATATAGTACGTGAATATTTACCTACGTGAATACAGTACGTGAATATTTACCTACGTAAATACAGTACGTAAATATAGTACGTGAATATTTACCTACGTAAATACAGTACGTGAATACGTACCTACGTAAATACAGTATGTGAATACTTACCTACGTAAATACAGTACGTGAATATTTACCTACGTGAATACAGTACGTGAATATTTACCTACGTGAATACAGTACGTGAATACGTACCTACGTAAATACAGTATGTGAATACTTACCTACGTAAATACAGTACGTGAATATTTACCTACGTGAATACAGTACGTGAATATTTACCTACGTGAATACAGTACGTGAATACGTACCTACGTAAATACAGTATGTGAATACTTACCTACGTAAATACAGTACGTGAATATTTACCTACGTAAATACAGTACGTGAATATTTACCTACGTGAATACAGTACGTGAATACGTACCTACGTAAATACAGTATGTGAATACTTACGTGACTACGTTAGATATAGGCTACGTCGGCTGACGGTGAATCCTACAGCCAATGTATTGATAACGAGTGGATAACCTATTCCTACCCTACGTTAAGATTATGCCTGACGACGGAGTAACTTATTAAACGTGTTTCTACGTACAGCTAGCGTTCAGCATGTTAGCCGTTCTCCAGCATCAGCATGACGTGAACCAGACGGCACTTTTCCAGCTCCGTTGTCCAGACGCTCTGATATGTTTTAAATAAGTCAGTGATACGCTATCAATGTTTGACATACGTATAATAATTTGTTATGTATATGTTATGTATACGTCAGCTACAACACCGCTGTGGAAAAGTTGGACGTATTTGGACTCTGACACATTTTGAGCTACTTTTCATAAACGCCGGCATGTTTCTGCCGTACGGAGCTGTGTGACGGCGTTGTGACGGCCGTGTGTCTGGCGTGTTTGGCGTAACGTCTGCGTCCTTCAAACGATCACAACTTACCCTTAATTTATATCAACCTATTGCCGATATTTCGTATGCGCCGGCATACGTTTCTGCCATACGGATATGTGTGACAGGGCCTTTAAGGACCAACCTACAGTCCATCTAATATACAAAGATAATACTCTAGCTGTTCTACTTTTGTTTGTATAAGTTGGTTGGTGATAAACACTGAATATAAACATCAAAGAAAACTCCACAGGGTACCTTTATGATAAAAAGTCAAATACTTGGAGCAAACTTATGTTATGTGTTGTTTGGTTAAAAGAAACAAAAGACTGCAACTGAACCTTTTATGCTAAGAATCTTTTGTTAAGTGTTTCCAAAGATCAAGAATGGACTCAGAAACTTGTCCCGCCCACTGAGTACAGTCTGGTGTCCAGACAGGGTCGGATCTGAAGTTCTTTCTCACTCACTCACTCACACACACACACACACACACACACACACACACACACACACACACACACACACACACACACACACACACACACAATGAATGCCCGCGGGCTCATCTTCAGCCCATCTGAGGATTAAATGACTGAGATGTGACCTTGATAAATGAAAGAGAGAGAGGGGGGGGGGGTAATAAATGTGTTTGTGTGATGCCCCTGAGGAGCTTCATTCACCCTCTGAACACACAGCTCCTGTGTCCCGTCTGCTCGCTCTTTTATTTCCACCTGGACGGCTGATGTGTCGGACAAAAGCCACCTTTATTCCTCTCCTCTCTTTCATTCTGTCATTGCTGGAATACGTTACATGAAAGTTTGCTGAATATTCTTAATATCTCTCTTTGTTCCCTCTTCGTCTGTGTCTTATTACCGTACTCCCTGTCCACGAACACTTTAACGTTGTCTGCCTTTGTTGCTTGCTCTCAGTTGAAATCCATTACACCTGCCAGCAGTTTGAAAGTGCTGAATGTCTGCGTTATCTCTTTGAAGTCGGTTATACGATGATTGGAGCCGTAGTAGGAAGAGTTTTTCATTGACGTTCAGCCAGACATCTAAAGTACCAAAAATAGCAATCAGATCAGAAGAAACTGTTTATGGTGACAGGTTGTTGAACGTCTCTATTTGTAACATTTTGTTGTAATTGTCTGGCAGTCGCCACGGGCACACAATGAATTTACAAAACTAATTAAGTGACTTAAAGGGACGTCATCTGTCTCTCGACAGCGCTACAGCACGGGGCTGTGAGTGTGCTAACACATCTTTCCACAGTACAAGTTTTTATCTGACACATCCAGATTAAAGATGACCTTAAGAAACGGAAAGAAAATGATTTTGGCTGATGTTCAACTTCTTTTTTTGACGACAGGACGAACATTGTACACCAGAGTAATGGCTAACATTTGGAAACACATTGCCAGCAGATTCTCTAAACGTGAAACCAAAAGTGACTGAAGCATGTCCCCAGGACTCGTTTTATACACCGGCCTTGGGTTTAAGGATCGCAATCAAACGGACCTTTAACCTTTTAGTCCTTAGTTTAAAACTTAACTCTCAGAAAACATCTCAGGGATGTTCCTTTGGCATCATTTCAACCATCCTTGAATTGTATTTAAAACCCTTTGTTCATACATTTGATCTAATGAGCCAGAAGGTTGATATGTACCTTACAGCTGAGCTCGGTGGATCTATCAGAACATAGCAGTAATACCAGGAAAGCTTCTATCAACACGTCTTTCAACCTTCAGCGCCAAAACAGCCTCAGCAATTAACACGCCTTCCTTCAGTCACCTCAACAGAGATTCAGTTTCTTTTGTCACATATCAGTCTTTGGACGGAGCTGAAACGAAAGGATTGGATTTAGTTTACAAGGATGCCTTTGTGTGTTTGTGGATTAGCATATGTTATGAAGGTCAGTGAACAGGATGTGATGACAACCTGCCTGGACCCGACCTCTGATATCAGGGAGGAGGTTTCCCATGTGATTAAAAACACACAAATCATTACGCTCTTATTAGCTGCATCACTGAAAGCTGTACACATCAATAGCAGGTCTGGGCTTTGTGCCATACAGTCTGGATAAACCTGCGACACGTACTGATATGTATTTTATACCTGCAGGAGTTCACCTCTCAAAGGAAGAGATGAGCAGCCTGTTGGCGTGTGTGAGCGAGGACTCGGACAGGACATCGATGGGAGTCGAGGCGTCGATCATTCTTTCAGGTACGAGGCTTTGGTTCGCTGTGATCTCAGTATTTTTACTTCCTCATTCGTATTCTAACCGAGACGCTCAGACTGTGTCAAATGTGTGATAATTACACGGAGCTGAGAGAGTCTCCTTTATACAGCCGATGTGATGCGACTGGGCCCAGTGCTGCTGATGGGAGGAGTGGTTGGACACCAGCGGCCCACAATCCTCTGCTCTGCTTCAGATGAGGCTGTGAGCTAATCATCTCCGTGACTGTGGAGGTGGAGGATCAGTTTGTATCTTCTGTTGATAAAGCTAAATTGACTACTTGCAGAGCCCCTCCCCCAAACAGTGATCTTCCAATCACAGTTTAGAAACCGTAACTAGGTGCGGCAGCCCCCTTTGAGTTTTGGATTCGTCAACATGCCAAAGAAAACAAATGTATAAGGAGTGTATTAGTGTGTCTGTTTGCTCTAATGGCGCTAACATTAGCATAACTTCCAGGGTCAAGGGATACCAGATCATTAGCGAGCTTATTATTTTGTGGGGTTATTACGTCCTGTCCTGTGTGCAGCTCTCACCTGGTTTGTGTTTCAGGGGTCAGGGCTGCTAGTCTTACTCACGTCTTGTGTGACCAGTAGCTTATTTATGCTAGCTAATGTGAGCACAATTGAGGTAGATACGAAACAACAACTTGTAGTTTTACTGTGTGGGAGTGGGATTACTTCTCTGGGGCTGTCATCAACCTCTGAGCCAGGCTTGTGATTTAAACCCCCATAAATGACTGGTAACCAGGTTGCAGTTTTATTAATATGTGCTAGAATAGAAAGCTCAACAGGCAAAGCAGCGGTGCAGAGTTTAACAGCCGCACGCTGCCAACAACTGACAACATAAAGAGCACAACGCTCATTTACAAAAGGCCAGAGTTTATTTCAAAATCCCCAAAGTTAGTTTGTAATTACCACAACAACATTAATTTAATCACAATTAAGATTCTGAACTCCTGAATGTCAACATAACAGTGTCAACGTTCATGTTTATTCATTGCATAAAGAAACTCGTGTGAGGTTCTTCTTCTCTTCTCTTCTCTCAGGTCGGGACTTTAATTTAGAATTTAGAATATTTGGCATGTAATTAGTCTCGGCAGCACATAAATGAGAGTAGCTGAATAAATGAGCTGCTGAATCACGGCTGCTCTTTAACACCTTTGAGGAGAATTCAAACGTGTTTGCAGGTTGCACCTTCACAGACGAAGAGAGAGGGACAACATGGAGGCTCTGAAAGAAGAAGACCAGTTCCACCCCTTCATGGTGTTGGTGGACGTGTCCTCTCCTCTCCACTCCTCAGATTACCATATTACCACCTTTATTTGCCTTCCTGGCCCTGAAGCAGAAACATTAACCCTGTGAACCTGCAGCCGCTGAAGCACAAACAGCTCCACTCTGATTCAGTGCCGTCATTAGCGTCTCCATTCATTCTCCACACTCAGCAGTTCGGCTCCTGCAGACGACAATTCAAACAGCCCGTGGACTAAACAAGCATGTCTTCAATTACTGAGGAGAAGCTCATTACGGCAGAGTGAATCAGTTCCTGCTGATATTCAGCTCGGAGAGAAAGTCACAATTCAAATAAAGCTGTGCAGGTCAAACATTAGGAGACTGAAGCAGCAGATGATTGGTGACATTTTGATGGCGAGCGCTGAGACGTACCTGAGCTCTGGGAAATGTTTCAGCTCACAGATAAAAATGCTGAATTGTCGTATGATTGCTTGACCTTTCGCAGCGAAATGCTGATGGGAAATGAGGTGCTTAACTTCCTCTGTCGGTCTGAGCGATGCTGTCGGTGGACATAGAGTCTGAGCTTGAGGAGGTGTTGATGGAGTTTCTAGAAGGAAGCTGCTCCACGGGGTCTCGTTAAATCTTCTTCACTTTGATGTAACATCGTTTGTGAAATGTGTTTTTTGTCAAGCAAAATAAAGTTGATCCTGAAATTGCAGCAGAGCTAATGATCGTGTGTGTTCATCTCCTGGTACGAAGCATCAACTGTTACTGTAATCTCTAATCCTGTCACTTCAGTCATGGCTGTGCTGAAAGTCAAACTCAGCCTTTACAAAGTGACTTTAATTGGGATCTTCTACATTGTCATAGCCTTGAACTTTGAAGCTCGTGCTCATATATCCGTCGCAGCAGGCTGTCTGCTCGGTGGATTTAGCGTATCTTTCTCTACGCAGAGGATTGTGGGTCGGAATAGCCAGAAAAGCATCACGCGACGTGATGCAGTAGGACATCCTGATAATTGTGGCATACTGCATTTGACGTACGACTGTATGTATTGGGACAGACTAATTAGTGTGGGCATTGAAACACTCTCTGTGTTAGAGACTAATGTAGATCCTCCCAACTTCTACCTGACCAGAGGTACTTAATTAAAAACATGACTCATCAAATGATACAATTAAAATATCTGTAATGAGAAACAGGTCCAATGCTCTGTCTGTCTGTCTGTCTGTCTGTCTGTCTGTCTGTCTGTCTGTTTCTCTCTCACTCTGTCTGTCTCTCTGTCTGTCTGTTTCTCTCACCCTCTCTCTCTCTCTCTCTGTCTCTCTGTCTCTCTCACCCTCTCTCTCTCTCTGTCTCTCTGTCTCTCTCACCTCTCTCTCTCTCTGTCTCTCTCACCCTCTCTCTCTCTCTCTCTCTGTCTACCTGTCTCTCTCTCTCTCTCTCTCTCTGTCTGTCTCTCTGTCTGTCTGTCTCTCTCACCCTCTCTGTCTACCTGTCTCTCTCTCTCTCTCTCTGTCTGTCTCTCTGTCTGTCTGTCTCTCTCACCCTCTCTGTCTACCTGTCTCTCTCTCTCTCTCTCTCTCTCTCTCTCTCTCTCTCTCTCTCTCTGTCTGCCTGTCTCTCTCTCTCTCTCTCTGTCTGCCTGTCTCTCTCTCTCTCTCTGTCTCTGTCTCTGTCTCTCTCTCTCTCTCTCTCTGCCTGTCTGTCTGTCTGCCTGTTCTCTCTCTGTCTCCCTGTCTCTCTCTCTCTCTCTCTCTCTCTCTCTCTCTCTCTCTCTCTCTCTCTCTCTGCCTGTCTGTCTGTCTGTCTCTCTCTCTGTCTGCCTGTCTCTCTGTCTCTCTCTCTGTCTGCCTGTCTCTCTCTGTCTCTCTCTCTCTGTCTGCCTGTCTCTCTCTCTGTCTGCCTGTCTCTCTCTCTGCCTGTCTCTCTCTCTCTCTGTCTCTCTCTCTGTCTGCCTCTCTCTCTCTCTGCCTGTCTCTCTCTCTCTCTGCCTGTCTCTCTCTCTCTGTCTGTCTCTCTCTCTCTCTGCCTGTCTCTCTCTCTCTCTGCCTGTCTCTCTCTCTCTCTGTCTGCCTCTCTCTCTCTCTGCCTGTCTCTCTCTCTGTCTGCCTGTCTCTCTCTCTCTGTCTGTCTCTCTCTCTGTCTGCCTGTCTCTCTCTCTAATGGTCAGTAATAGATGTTTACACGGAGGACAAATCGTTTGCTCAGATCAGCCCCGCCGCTGTCAGCAGGAGATTTGTGGAGTGAAAACAAGTTTCAGCTGTGACAGAAAGAAGAAGAAAGAAGCCCTGCAGAGAGAAATGACCGACAGGAAGAGAGACAGACAGATGGAGAGAGACAGACAGATGGAGAGAGACAGACAGATGGAGAGAGACAGACAGATGGAGAGAGACAGACAGATGGAGGGAGAGAGACAGACAGATGGAGAGAGACAGACAGATGGAGAGAGACAGACAGGAAGCACAGACACACTGCGAGAGGAAAAGAGGAGGAAATGACACATGTGAAGGAGAAACTTGATTTAAATGGAGAATGTGAGGCAGCGCTAACTGCATTAAGAGTTAGTGAAGAGCAGGACATTATGTTATTACCGAGTACTGTGAAATAGGTTATTAATAAAATGAATTAATGAACATGGGACATTTTAGCAGAGGAATAAAATGAGTATAGGTGAAACACTGGACAGATCGTGAAGCCCTTTACATCAGTTACATTATGAGAAGTTTAGATCCCGTCTTTTTGAATCTTACGTGCACCAGGGAGTGTAACACTGAGCAGTCGTGTTGCTGAGTGTTGCATCAGTGACACCTGTCACACACATTCGATTGCAACTGTCGCGGTAAAACTTACTCACACAGTGTGTTGAAAAGTAAGCAGATAATACACCTTTATTAAATACTGTATTTGCACACACAGAAACACTTCATTCCTGAAGCATGAAGGCGTTAAACAAACTGGGATGTGCTTAGTTTTTGCACTTGTATAAAAGTACAAATTTGCTGAAGTTCTTTTTCTTTAAGTGGCTTCCTGAGTTTTGCCAGATCAGACCTCTTGTCAGTGTGTTTCCAGATTGTGAGAAGAGTCTCAGCAGGAGGAGTTGGAGCTTTTCCTGCCTTGCTGTGATAGTTCAATCACTGCCTCCCTCTGGCTGCTTTGCTTTGGCCTGCCGTCCTCTTTTACTGCTCCGGAGGATTCTGACGTTCTGGGTGCAGTCCAGGGTTTAGTTTCACTGTTCTTTTCTCTATGCAACTATCTAGTGCAAGTATTGTTCTTTAACTAAATGCCCCAAATTGTAAAACAAAACTTCTCAAATCCCTTTTTCTTCATTGGTCATCATGGGAGCTGGTCCTGAGTTTGTCATGTCAGATTGTAACAACACACAGGACGGGGGGATAACTCCTGCAGCATGTTGTTGCATACATTTGTTAAGAGCAGCACTGCTGTCATGGTCGACGGCTCAGATGGCAGCTTTAGGATGTCATCTGTTATTTATCTCTGGAGTTGTCAATCTTTCTCAAACTCTTCTGAATCCCCTCACACGATCTCCTCAAAGTGTCTGTCGACGGTCTTTTAGCAGCAAAGGTTACGAGAGCATTTGGCAACATGTTGCGTGTGTGTGGAAGATGTGACGCTCAGCTTCTGCAGTCGGATCATAAGAGAAGTATTGTACCTCCAGGTGTTACAGGAGTTTGAATGTTGCGAAAACACGTCTAAAGTTGGAATGAGCAGTTGTGTGATTGACTGGACGAAAGGATTCATCAACAACTCGGAGCGATCTATTTCGAGACTGACAAAAACTAAAGAAAAGAAAAGCAATTAACAGAAACAACTCTAATCCAGGCAGCGAAACTGGGATTTACCATTGTTCTACTCGTAAAGTGCAGTTAGTTTACTTAAATTGATTCCACTAACACAAAAGAAATACGTTAACAGCCACAACATTTAACAAAAGTGCAAAATTCGGCTCCATTATAACTCACAAGGTTCACCGACGAAACAATTGTCGTTTGCTTGTCTAGTTATCACATGTATAACATGCTAACATTATTAGCATGAACTTGAGGCATTTTACCTTGCATAAATTAGCCTAGCAAATGATCCTCTACATAGAGTCAGTGAACTTACACATTGAACCTTGTAATAGCAGGTTCAGTCTGCGGACCCTCTCCTCGTCGTTGCACACTGTTGAGGCAGTTTCTCTCTTGCAGCAGAGACCTCTCAGCTGTCAGTCACAGCTGAGGGCTCAGAAATGCTCAGAGGTTGTTAGGAACCTGAAGCCTCCCATTGTGAAGCTCAGGGTCTAATATCACGCCTCACAACACTCCTCGGGGAACCCCAGCTGGATACAAACATCCACAATCAGTCAGTAGGTTGTACAAACAGGTATTTAGAGGCAGCTGTGAAGTCGGTTTAGAGCGAGAAAGACTAAAAACTAATTGAAATGATGTGTAAATATGTAAATGACACACCGGACCACTTTAAAACAGGGAACCTGCAACATGTTACAAGGTCTATACACCAAAAACGTAACATCTCTGAAACAATTCAGAAACAGGTCGGTCAGATCTGTCGGTTGCTCCCAGCTATTCTTCCCAACAACAGAAACTTTACTGCAAGATATTTCAGTCTTGACCTGCACAAGCTTCAGGTTTTATCCCGACGTTAAATCTTCACGCATGCCTTCTTGAGTCACATTGTACCTCGCCTCTTCACCAATCATGCCGAGGGTCACTGAACACAGATATTATTACAGCAGTATTTTTATACCCTGCTTCTATTAACCTCAGTCCATTTCTCTCCTCTCTCCATCAGATTGAGCAGAAGGTAAACTCTCCTGTTATTCATCTCGGTGAAATCCCTGCAGCATCTTCTCTGTTGAAAGTATCTGCAGGCAAATGCTGCTTCACTTCGTTCTCCATTTATCTCTTTCTGAGTGTCGCAATAAACAAGATGGCTGTTCAACGCTTTATTCAGATGATCTGCAGAAACAACATTGTAACGATGGGACCAGAACACAGGAAAAAGAACTCAAATGCACAACTCAGACAGATCTAGTAGCAAAAACGGGTTCGGTACACGGGAAGGCAGTCAGGTATCAAACACAACAGGTAGGGAGTAGGCAAAGGCAGAGTCAGGTCACAGAAACAGGATCGAGCAAACCAGGAAGTCGAAGGCAGGAAACAGGAACAGGATACACAAGGAACAATGCTGGAACAATGCTGGAACTCTACGACAGAGGAGCAAGAGGAAGCACGAGGAAGCACGAGGAAGCACGGGGAAGCACGAGGAAGCACGAGGAAGCACGAGGAAGCACGAGGAAGCACGGGGAAGCACGAGGAAGCACGGGGAAGCACGGGGAACCATCAACAAACAAGGGTGACACATGGATGACGAACTGACAAGGAACACTGGGACAGACAGGGATATATACACACAAACACTAAACGAGGGAACGAGACACAGCTGGAGGGAAGGAAAAAACACAAGGGCAGGAAGTGATACAAGACATGACACAAGGGGAAGGGAACATTTAAAAATAAAACAGGAAACAGAACCAAGATCATGACAAACATGATGGTTCTCACATCCATAGAGGTCAATTGTTTCAGGCTGAAACTAAAGAAGTGTTAGTGAGTGGTACATTTCCTGTTGTGTCAGTTAAAACTCAGTTTAGGATCATATGTTCTTTCATACCAGGACGAATGAAAACAATTCGCATGTTGAGAGATAAGCTTCAGGATCAACATGACATTTCAATGAAACACCAAGTCTCTCCGCCTGATCTGAGATAAACAGTAATTGTATGTCCTTCGTATATTTGAGAAAGCTTCAGGAGCTCTGATGTCTCTTATCTTAAAGACATTTGCTCTTCTGAGGCTGTAACAGTATCAAGGAGATAAACAGACATCCGCCTCAAAGGTTCACATGATTCACTATTCACTATAATGTGAGAATAAATCTCATCAGAGTAAAGTGAATAGAGATCTGAAGCACAACTTTGTCAAAGAAAGAAAGAACTTTTCCATTCTGAGGCAACTTCTATCAGATTCATATTCAGACGTTTCACACTTTATGCCGACATTTTTCTGTCCAGGTCTTTCTGAATAAATGCAATAGCCATTAAAGAGGAAGCAAAGCAAAGAGAACCGTTCCCTGTACAGTCAGATCTCCATTATGACCGTGTGTGTCCTCTTCACTCATCCTTTTAACTTCACTGGCGCAGACATTTAAATATGAAAAAACCAAGTCTCATATCCACACTGGTTACTTATCAAATCAAAAGGATTATCACAGTAGTGGCCCCTTTCCATATCCATGTACCTGCACAAATCATGCTTTCTTATGACAAGGTGTCCTGGACCCAGAATTGGTCGCCTCCATCGGGGGTCCTTGTTAATCCTGCAGATTAGGGCGCACGGTGCAAAGAGGTGGGAGGGTTAGGCTGGATCCTCCCATTCATTTGTCCATGGCATCAACACAGCTCCTTTTAGGGATGAGGTGGAAGTATTGTATATTTACTTATTATATTCATTTACTTACTTATTGTTAATCCCATGAAAATGTAAAAATCCCCCATACACATACACATACATATACTGCTGCTCATTAAAGCAGCACATGTTTCTTATGCCTTTCCTCTCCTGCACACCTGTAGCTCATCAGCCCTGATCACCTACCTGCATCCTCAGCTAGTCTTCATCACCAATCAGTGTGTGAGTGCACGCACGCACGAGGCTACTGAGTTTCATCCTTGCTGCAGCACTACGGCACACCCACCTCAATAACACCCGCCATCACAGTGTAGTGAAGGAAAAGATGTGGGACATACATTTATTTGACTATTCAACTGCAGCTCTAGTGTTTTCTGCCTTCTCTGCATTTTCCAGTTCCTGCCCAGTGCCCTGCAGTGCATCCAGAGAGCCCTCAGCAGCCTCACTCCTGGAGCAGTTCATCAAATAGTTCTCATCTGCCTCAGTCCGCCCTGTGGCTGGGCCCACACTGGGTAGTAGACTCCTCTACATGCATCTTTTGTTTATCTGTGTGTGATCTCTCTAGAGGTGGCTGCCAGCAGATACATATGATTTAAGAAACAACACATTGTCCTGCTATAGATTTGATCCTCTAGTTTCTTTTTCGAGATGGTTTTGGTGTTGAGTGACTGACAACATTTCTGTTGTGCTTGAATATAATGTTTTGTATTAATTGCTATACTTTTTATTGTTATTGACTGCTCTCTGTTAAGCCCAGTTGCCCCTGTGGTCACATTAACACCGGACTCCTGCTGGGTCTTCAGTTAAAGAGCCTCCCTGAGAACCAGCAGGTTGTATTTGTGGGCTCCTGGATCTGAGGGTGTTGCTGGTGGTTCCCAGGCTCTTTCTGCAATCATCCAGCTGGTTCGATAAACCCCCCCGCTATCCTCCCTCATTACCCAGCTGCTCTGCTCTCCTCTCAGATTTCTTTCTTAGTTGGTGTCAACCGATAAGATTTTGGAAAGGAATGAAAATCCTTCAGAATAATTTCATGTTCCTCTGACTGCTGGATGAGCGGCCAGCCGCCCCTCAGTGTATCTGGCTTCTTCTCCATCTTCCTGCCTGCGCACCATGTCAGTCAGCCAATGCTCTGGGAGCAGAGTTGGACCAACTGCACATTGGCAACAGTGACTTAAATAAGCCAACCAGTCAATTCAATGCCATTACATTACAACAATAAGGAAGTCCATAATAATCTCCTGTGCATAAGTCATTTATGAACTACATGATTCATTTCCTCACCAAAATGCAGCCGATGATTTGGGCTCAGACACATTTCTGGTGAATTGAAATGCTATTTTCAGGTTTAATGAAACCTTTTCCTCTTTTCCTTTAATGAGTTCATTAATGCAGGAATATAGTGAAGCTCCAGATGGGAGTTGAGTTACACGCCGGTTATCAACAGAGTTGATTCATTTCCTCTCAGCACTCCTAACAACTCAAATTTGATACTCATTTCAGAGTATCACGCTTCCTTGACTTCCATCTTTAGATTGCTAAAGCCTTATGCATATAAAGTAATAACTTGTGTATTTTCAGCCAAGATGAAATCTATATGTGTTCCAGTAAACTGCACAGACACGATCAATGTGTTAGAAGGGAGGATATTATCTTACTGTAGTAAGTGGATGTTCTACAGTAGATGCATTAGTGACAGTAAATACAGGCTTTGACTTGGCAACATCAAACACTATTTATTTAACTTGTTGAATAGTCTTCACTTTTCTTTATTGCTTTCAGGGTTACAGAGGAAAATGTAATATTACAGTTCATTTTTATTATTTTTTGACAATATGCCATTTGCTGTTTATCCATCAATCATCCGTCATCTACCTCTTATCCGGGGTCGGGTCGCGGGGGCAGCAGCTCCAGTAGTGAACCTCAAACTTCCCTTCTCCGGGCCACATCCTCCAGCTCCGACTGGGGGATCCTGAGGCGTTCCCAGTGAGGAGATATAATCTCTCCACCGAGTCCTGGGTCTTCCCCGGGGTCTCCTCCCAGCTGTACCTGGAACACCTCCCTAGGGAGGCGCCCAGGTGGCTCCTTACTAGATGAACCACCTCAACTGGCTCCTTTCAACGATGAGGAGCAGCGGCTCTACTCCGAGTCTCTCCTGATGGCTGATGGCTGCTGAATCGAGAGCTTTGCCTTCTCGCTCAGACTGCAGTACCGCCCCCGCTGCTCCGATTCTCCGGCCAATCTCTCGCTCCATCGTCCCCTCACTCGTGAACAAGACCCCGAGGTACTTGAACTCCTTCACTTGGGGTTAGGGCTCATTCCCTACCCGGAGTAGGCAATCCACCGGTTTCCTGTTTAATGTAAGGGGACTTATTACCTCCTACCTGCCTATTGTAGACTTTCAGAGGGGGGCGTCAGTAGAGCTGCTGTGTAATCCAGCAGTGAGCGTGTTCATTCCTGGCAGAGACAAACTGCAGTGAACCGACCAACAACAACGACAGTCTAAAGCTTCCAGGAAGCTTCTGCCAGTCTGATCAGCTTTGTTCCAAAAACAACAATAAACCTGAGTTTCCCTGGAAGAGAAAGCAACAGGATTAGAGACGCTGCTGCGTGTCGTTGTGTAACATCAGCGTTTCAAGCGTAAAACAGAGGAAGAGCTCACGTGGATCTCCTCTCTCCAGGTAAGAAACCAGGACTATAGTTATAGCATCAGGACAGGAGCAGTTGCTACCAGATGAAGGTCCAATAAGATCACAAAGATGTGGCCAGGTTCACCTCCATCCAGAAACCTGAGCCTGGGCTGAAGACGCTCAGTGTCTTTCTCAAAGGCCTGAACTGCAATCTGTCCAGGGGGTCCGCGGAGGTACTGCAGGGGGGGGGTCGCGAAATAGTTTGTAGATAAAGCAATAAAAAAAAAAAAAAATTAAAGTTCTTTTTTGTTATTACAATTTTTTGTAATAAAAGATCACACAGACCTCTTCTATGCAATATATACAGCAGGGGGTCCCTGCACCACGCTACACCAGTTTGGGGGTCCTCGGCCCGATAAACGTTGAAGACCCCTGATCTATGACGTTAGACACAGTTGAGTTAAAACTGAAAAAGCGATGGCTGGATGCAATCATACAAACACAGTATTTATTTCTATAATCACTGTACAAATGAAATGAAAGCTCGCACCATCTGGCTCCGGCTGCAGGACTGTGTGTTCATGTTGTGTTCATCCAGACAACATGATTTCCCTGAAGAAGCTTCTCTCCGTTTGTTATTGTCAGGCTTCCCTGTGATCGGTTCAGCTGTTTCAGAGTGAACAGTGATGCGACCGGGCAGAAGTGCATTAGTATTATTATTATATTCAATTCACAGTAAATCTGAGCTATACTTCGCTTCACCCTTTTGCACTTTGCTGTGCTGCATAAGCGTGAACCGTTACAGCAGGAGCGCTGGGGGACGCCCACACAGTCCCAACGCCTGAAACCTGCCGCTTTGCACAGTTTTAAAATATGACCTCATGATATGGTAATTAATTAGCTTTAGAGGTGCTGGTAGGTGGCTTCCAGTATTTATGCTAATTTAAATATTGAATCGTCTCCTGCATTAGGCTCACGAAGAAAGCAAACGTCAAATGTTTCCAGCATCTGAACTCTCTTAAAAGAAAGTTGGATAACACTAACTTATAAGGCTCTTTCAGGTTAATTTATGTTTTTTAATCTTATTTTATAGCTGTCTCCAATATAATAGTATATAGTTAATGGATATATTTGATATATTTCCGTGTCAGACAAGTAAACAGATTATGTGCGAGTCTTAAACACCAGGGATATTATTCCAGCTGACCTCAGGGGCCAGCAGTGATGAAGACGTGCTGCTGCATACAGACAAGAGCCTGTCAGCTCCACAAATAATAAAATAAAGTAACAAATAAAATGTCTCCCCTCTGTAAGATCAGATGAATCAGCTCACCTGTGGTCAGCCCAGCAGGCCCAGGAAGTGCCCGTCGGAGGAAACCTGCTGCTGTCTTAATCGTCTGACTGGCAGCCTGCGGGCAGTTTGACCATCTGTCAGGTGAGGATTAAACAACTATGCGTAGCCAAGGCTCTCGAACTAACTATCTTCCTTCTCACACAACACCTAGATCTACACGTCTTCTGCACATTGTGTTTCAGTCATTAATTCTGAAGAGAACTTCATTAAATCCAGACAGCAGAGGTAATTATAGAAGTCGTTAAAGAGCTTGGCTGGTCGGTGTTTTTCGTCAATCCCTGATTAATATTATATATTCTTAGATTTAATCTCTTGAGTGAGATTAATCATCGACCATCAGAGGATTGATGTCAGAATGACGTGAAGATAATTCCATTCATTTGTTTTCAACATATAATGAATGCTTTTTGTCCCAGTCTCAGATTCTGATCGGCTGTACAGCACCAGCCCCCACGCCTGCGACCCGCGTTTACTTCAGGCCAGATTTAATCCCTCTGGGATGCAGTGCGCTGAAGCTGGCTCAATTACAATAGTTTAACATCGCTGCTCAAAAATCAACAATGCGGAACCAGAGATATCGTCTTTTTTTATTTCACCCATTCTTCTTTCTTGCCGCCTACATTACCCACAATGCAACTCGACCCACTGGAAGTTTGTGTACTGCTACAGTAGCGATGGCTACTTCCAGCTGCTAACCTCACACAGAGACGAGGAGCTCACTTCTCTCTAAGCGGAGAGAATCATATGTCTCTGCAGGTCTCTCCTCTTGAAAGAGACTCCGTGGCTTTAATAGCGGTAATTAAAGGCTGAATTAAAAAGACATAAAACTGGAGACAAAATGGGATTTTTATTAAAAATGTGTTGGCAGCCAACAGCGGGACTCTGGGATGCTGAAGCCCAGCGGGGAGCTTTCTGTGCTGACAACATAAAATGTGTTACATGAATAAATGAATGAACTCTAAATAAAACTGGAAGAAGAAGAAAGTCTGAAGATCCACAAACAGAAATCTAAAATAGTAGCTATCGCTTCAAAATGGAAATATATTCTAATTTACGGACTTAATTGATCTCCGTCTGTGAGAAGATGTTTGGAAATCATGTTATTTAAAAAACATTAGTATGATTTAATAAAGGTTTGTTTGTGACACAGTTAAGTATGAGCCTCTAGAAGGATGGTTCTTCAAATTGGCTTTAAGTATCAGGGATACTCAAACACCCGCTGGACGCTCTTAGGACTCTGGGGGGCCACGTCCAATCACATCAATCTGCAGAAAGGAGTCCCGTAAATATAACGTCAGCTGTGTCAAAAACACACATTAGTTTCCTGTTACTGAGAAAACACCGGGATATTTGTTTAACATTCATTTTTAATGTATTTCAAGAGCACGCCACTTTGGATTCATGAGGGCTGAACTGTCCCCAGTACCAGAACCAGTACCAGAACCAGTACCAGAACCAGTACCAGAACCAGTACCACAACCAGAACCAGTACCAGAACCAGCCCAGTAGAGAAAAGAAGAGCGACACAATTAAGACCCGAAGAGCTGGAAGACAGTAAACATTAAACACGGGGCGGACTAAAGCAGAGCTTTCATTCTGCAGGATTGAAAAGAAGAAACAAATATTCTTAAGAGAAACAACACAATCATATCGCTGTACATTACCCCTTATTCACACACACACACACACACACACACACATACACACACACACACACACACACACACACACACACACACACACTTGATGTGTTGTCGATAAGGTTGCAGGGCAAAGCATGACCTTCCTGTAGGTCAAACATAAACATGGAGGTGTATTTATGTGGAATAGCGACACACACACACACACACACACACACACACACACACACACACACACACACACACACACACATCTCCAGGGAGCATTGCAACACATTTAGCAAGAATTGAAAGATTTATTATTTTGCTTTGTAGCAACAACCTGAATATCTCGGCCGCTGCTCCGGAGGCAGAACACATCTGGAAATGGTCTTTATTTTCCACTTTCATTGACACGTGGAAGGAATTTAAATCTGGTTTCTGGTCTCAAAATATAGATATGGATACAAGATATTAGATATAAGCAGCGCTCTAAATAGATATTCTGTACGGGCGACAGATGTGAAAATAGATGGTGTATATGTCCACATACAGCATCATCTAGACAACATACAGTATCCGTTACATCACAGTGTATTGTATCCGTATGCAGATTAAAGTGGCTGACATGAATACACGGGGTTGTGGTTGGTAGTGTGCAGAGAACGCTGAATAAATGTAAATCAGAAACATTATTATAATACAACAGAAGTATTTGGTGACCCTTCAAAGCTTTCTATTCTTCGAGGGCTCCCATTGTTCCAGGTTCAGAGCCACCGACTCCAAACCCTCAGGGAGATGTTCGATAACGTGTGATAAAGAGCTTTGTAAGACCTTTCCAGAAAGCTTTAGAGGCTGAATAGCTCATTACTATTGGGCATAAATGAGTCTTTAATGAACACACGGCTGCTCTTTTATTCCCACTCTTTCTACGCGATGTGATGCGTCAGTGTGCGGTACTCAGAAGTGTCGACTTCTGTCAGAAAGTCTTTCTCTGCCTCTTCGTTGGCTTCCAGCAGCTTGATCTCTGCTCTGCTCTCCAAGAAACACTGAGTGTCTTTTCTGTTGTGGCCAACTGGCCGGCCGGTGGGGCAGCGGGCCTCCAGCAGCCCGCAGCTGCTGCTGTGAATATAAAGCAGAGTCACAGTGCATCCATCACCAGCCCGCTCCATCTGGTATTCAACATAAATACAAGCGTTGACACAAAGAGGCAGCGGCTCAGGAACAACTCGGATCATGTCGGAGACACTTTGAGCCTTTTAATACTGCAGTTACTCCATTATCTACTTCTAACGGAGAGCGCTGTGGCTTTAACCCTCTGTGTACAGAGACTCGACGGCCCATCGTCGCAAACTCCCACAAAAACAGTGGTTTTAGATGCTGAGTGACGTAGAGGCTACGTCCAGGGCTGTCTGCAAACCATTCCTCTCTTGTGGAGCACTTATTACTTTATAGGCAGGGAGGTTAAATACAAGTGGACGGTGCCGCACAGCTGATTAGCAATAATAATGGCTTTCTCCGTTTTTGTCTCTCCGGTTCTCCGTTCCCTCAAAAGGTCAACGTTGTCCAGATTGCTTCCTTGCTTGGTCAAGAGCTCAAATGTATAGGTCAAATTGAATCGTGGCGAATGATGAATAGATTTCACCACTACATTTCCCAGTTTTAATTCCTGGTGTGACCTGACCTTTACTCAGAAGAGAAAGGTGACTGTGTAAAGAATAATCTGCTTTAAAACGTTAGCACACAAACCACTTCCCCAGGATCAGACATTAAACTGACAGAAATGAAAAGCTTCTTCAGAGAATCACACATAATTAATAACAAATATTAAAAGCTGCATCAAGTGTGTGAACTTTAACTAAACTAACTAAATGGAGACGCTCTAGATTAAAGATGCAACCAGGATGAATTCATAATAAATAATCATCCACATCTCTCACTTCCAGTTGTATTCACACACACACACACACACACACACACACACACACACACACACACACACACACACACACACACACACACACACACACACACACCTCCTCGTTCTCATGCTGCTCCCAGTGCAGAAGTAACATGCCGCCTCTCCGATCGTTTCAACATATAGCGACAGCTTTGACCGGCTAACTCGACAAACCCTTTGAGAGTGAACGGCTGAATGAGTGCTCAATCAAACAGAAGCACGCTTTCGTGGAAGTCTATTCACCACAAAGGATTACAGAGTGCACAAAACAGAACATCTGAATCCACTGAGTGCGACTGAGCGTGAGAGCAGGTTGATCCTGTTCGACACTTTCTACTCTTTTCTTCTGTTAGGAAAACAAAACATCCCTCCTCTTCAAACCCACTTCACACTCGTCTTTGTGTGGACTAAAGGTTCTAACTGATATTCAGAGCATTAATATCGCAGTGAACAACTATTAGGTTAAGCTGTAGTGGAGTCACGGCTGTTAGCACCGTTAGCTGCTAGCCACCGGCTCAGAGTCGCCGTGTTGAGCGCCGTGTGGAGGCAGTCCCTGTTTTCCATCTGGAGAACCTTCAAACTTATGTGTTAATTAGTCCGTTTTAAAGGTGTATTTGTGAACTTCGCTCTGCCAGGAAAGCTCTATCCTCCTGCTTCAGACTTTCCCAAAACTATTGCTTTAAGACAGGGGGGGTCAAACTAACTTTAGTTCAGGGGCCACATGCAGCACGATGTGATCTCAAGTGGGCCGGAGCAGTAACATCATGATAACCTGTAAATAACAACAACTCCACATGTTCCCTTCGTTTGAGTGCAAATAAAGTTCATTCTGAAAATTCAAACTTAATCTTTTTACTAAACATTATGAACAACCTGAAGTTTCTTAAGAAGCAAAGTTGTAATTTCAACAATAGTATCAGTTAATCATTTACACATGTGTGTTACAACTTACAGTGTGTCTACAAAGGCTTTTACTTTATGATCAAAACAACTCATTAATACACTTTGCAAACTCCGGATCGGACCTTCCGGCGGGCCGGTTTTGTCCCGCGGGCCGTATGTTTGACACTCCTGCTTTAAGGTATCAGCACCATCATCATACTACAAGTATTAACTCCGTCTGCAATTTACTACAAGCAAAGTAACGGCTGACACATTTAACACTTTGTTTGAAAGACTTCATTGGCTGACGTGACCTTTACGGATGCATTGAGGCGTTGACATGTGACAGCCAGTAGAAATATCCGTGTGACAAAGGCTGCTGGTAGATAAGATGTTACACTATCCACACAGAGGAGCTCCATCTACATTTGACTGGCAGAGAGAAACTCTTCTATCAACAGAAGCCGGTCTGTGCTTGTGAAAGAGGGAGTGCCACAATCTACATACTCTTTCAGCTGCACAGTATTCATTGATGCTTTCACAGAAGCTTTCTTTAGCTTGTTGAATAAAACTCTGCTCACGTCTTACACATAGCCTATTTGTGTAAGAGCACAACTCAGTCAGCTAAGATGAGAAGAGAACATTTCTCTTTGAAATGACACAAATTGCTCCACGTTCGCTCCCGACTGTGGCCCAGTTTCACTCACCAACTACCAAGAGATGTTACCAAACCTTTGAGACGCAGCGGCAACTAGCTAACAGAAATAACATGGCTCTAGTGTCCCGGTCCTCTTTTCACAGAAGCAATTTCATATGAAAATACAAAAGTTAACAAAAACTTGGATGGTGTTTTAACCCGGCCGGTTGAAAGAGAATCAAACATCCATTGCTCGTTTTTCTGCTTTAGGATTTTGGGAATTTTCAATTTCCTTTCCCCCCTTATCTCTCTACCTCTCCCACTGTGTGTGTGTGTGTGTGTGTGTGTTTGACTCTCAGGATTTATTATTCATTTTAAAAACTCTCCTGCGTCCAGAAGCCTGCTGTTTCCTCTCACTGTGTTTTTACGTATCTCAGGTTTGCATAGTTTTAAAAATCTCTCACCCGTCTGATTTGAACACCAAACAGCCAGCTGGTTTCTCTGTGTGCGGTGTGTCTGCAGGCCACCGAGCGCTGTGACGCTCACGTCCAGTGTGTGTGTGTGTGTGTGTGTTAGTGCACGGTGTGATCCCTTGTTTCTCGCAGACTCTGGCTTCAGTGTTATCTGATTTCCCCGCTGTGTTTGCTCTCAACAGGTTTCTTATCATGTGATTCCCCTGCTGTCTATACTCTCAGTAGGTTTTCATTATCAGATCCCCCTGCTGACTCTCTGCACGGCTTCCCCCCTGCTCTCTGTTGTCAGGGCTCTTTCTTGACCATCATGAATACAACAAGAAGCTTCTCTCTCCTAAAATGTGTTCTGTTAATATTCGGTACTGCATCTGTTGAACATGACGCCATAACTTCGTCCCCAGGCGGTTCTGTGTTACACAAATTGGTCTGAGACTCCTGCTGTGTATTGATTCCCTGTTGCTCTGACCCACCTGTTGTAATTATACCCACATTCACTCTTGACTCATGTGAAGCTAGAAGCCCTGCTGCTATTAAAATGTCAGACACGCAAATGTTACTAGAATTTCCAGAAAAACGACTAAAGAAAGTGTGAGAGTGGGTTCCTGCAGAAGAAGCAGATGACTTGAAGACTTGATAAAATACGTTATTTACTGTTTGTTTCTTTATGCTCAAATGAAAAACTGAGCATTAAAAGCAAGTAGATAAGTTTTTATGTTCTGCAGCTCTTCAATTTAAGAGGATTTGTGAACCTCTTGGGCTGAAGAGCACTGAACCCCTCTGGGGTCATGTGGTAGCATGAATAGGAACCGAAATACTTTTTAATCTTCATTCCTCTAAATCAAGCAAAGAAAGCAAAATATTGCATCCTACGCTGCCCATGCTGAATGAGGCTGGCAATCAGCTGCTCAGAGCACAGAATAAATTGGACAGTGCAATTCCTGTTTGATTATTAATACATAATTTGTATAATAAATAATGGCCGGGAGATATTTTGAGAAATAACTGCTTTGACAATGAAGAGGACTATTTTTCTGATACCAGTAATTGGTCTGTGTGTTAGTTTTAAATTAAATATATACAGCATTAAATTATATATATTTTTAATTACCTGTTTTTATTCTGAATGCCATATGCATAAACATGGTCTCAATTTAACCCGGACTTTAACGATTTTCATCATCATTTTCTTCAACGTGGTCCTCTGGGGGTAAATAGCTTTTTTTGTTTTACTTTATTATTCACTTTAATTGTAGTATTTATTGTTTTAATCTCTAAAAAAGAAAGTTGATGGCAGCGGTTTGGAGGAAGAAAATGTGCCAACATATCCCACAATGCCTGTTTGTGTTAAAGGCAGAGCATCGTTCATAGTGACTGAAATGATAAAAGTCAAGACTGTTATCAAGTGTTTATTCATTAAAGATAAACAAGAAGTGAACGAGAAGAATTAAAAATAATGTCTTCTTGTCTTTCCCACTTGATTTCTAATGTTCTCCGACCATTTCCATCTGATGTTCCTCTGAAATGGATCTGAGAGAGAGAGAGAGAGAGAGAGAGACAAGGTAGTTCAAGGTTCATTTATTGCCATTGTACAACACACGACATGCATCACTTCTCTTGTCTAGTATGTCATGTGTCCTGAGAAGCACACTCAAATGAGCTGAAGAGATTGTAAAGCTTTTTTCTATCGATCATGACTTCTAGTTATACTGATGATGATCCACATTAGTGATTCTCCTGGCTCTAAATAGGGCTATTAAAACAGTCTAATAGCAGAACAGGTAATTATTACCACCGTGTACTTACACTCCGGGATGTCAGGAGTTTCTTCCATCATGTTGCGTAACTCCGTTTCTTTCAGCTTGATGTAGACCTCACACATTTCTTCTGCCTCGCTCCATGAGGCCGGACGAGGATCCTCTGCTGTCACACTGAAGACGTCCAGAGGTCGGTAATCGGGCACTGCCAAAGAGCTCCACTTCGTCACGGCTGCTTCAGCTTCATCCTGCAGAGTGGTTGAGCATTTTCGACCAGGCATCGTGTTTGCGATCCTTCTTCAAATGGTCTTTAGTGAAACTGCTGGTCAGAGAGTTCAGCTGTTCTGGTTTCAGGTCAAAAGGAGCCCAGATGATCTTGTTTTCGGCTGTATGGTCATGAATCGAGGGGAAATAACTCACAGCTGCCATTTTGCTCGTTGAGTGCATCGTTTTTGTTTAGATTCAAAGTGCAGGGCCTCATAACAGTTCTAGAATGAGGAGAGGCTTTAGGTTCAACTGCAAAATGCCATATAATGTAGTCACTATTTTAGTAGCAAGAATTAGGACATTATGTGAAAAATATGCTTGTTTGCTTTCTTGCAGAGAGTTGGCTGAGGAGATCGATGCAGCCGTTACAGCAGTCTAACTATGAGGCTACAGCCAGTAGCCGCTTAGCTTAGCTTTTTTTGGCCTAGTGCAGTGACTCCTTGTACAGGAGTGTATTTACATTCGCAAGTACCTATGCTCCCCAGCTCAATAATAATAATAATAATAATAATAATAATAATAATAAGCTTTATTTGTATAGCACCTTTCAGATAAGAATTGCAGCCCAAAGTGCTTCACAGCAAAAACATAACAATTAGTACAAGGACAGAATAAGATCATTTACAGTACAATAATCACAGTGTTGATGTAAATGAGTCTGAAGTACCATTATAAAAATAGCAGAATTAAAATAGTATAAAATAGCATTGGAAATCATGTCTAGTTTCCCTATCCTCCTAATATGACACATTAAGACCTTTTAAACTGTGTTATGTTAAGTCAAATGTACAAGATGTTTCACTGGGACACTATGTTGAAATCACCCATATAGCCTACTGATGTTATACTATAACCTCGGCCCTCACATCAACGATAGCTTTTACGACAACATAGGGATGACCCCCAGTTTGATTGTAATTACATAGTTAACCTAGTTCTGTGGAGATATACTCACCACTAAATTAAAACGGCTTGTGCTATACAAAGTCTTCCTAACGTAGAAACTTCAAATAAATAAATATCTTAAATAAAATCTCACAAAAAGAATACGTCATACCACAAATCACGACACTTTATGTCAATAACATTTGACTTACTGTGTTAGTTAGGTTAATATAAATCTAATGTTTCCCACTAATTCTAAACTGTAGGAGTAGTGTGAAGTAAATAAACTCCTGATTGTATTGTGTCACATTTAATGATTATCACATGTACTCGTCCACCTCAATCTAAATGTATTATTGCACAACATGTATTTCTGCACAAATGTATAATGAGCACTATATTAGTTATGAATGTGAAGCACTCTAGGTTCTCTTCCATAGAGTTTCAGGTCTACCTCCATCTCGCCACAACAAGACGGCCCACCAAGGGGCATAACCGCGCCAACATGGACCAATGAGGGACGACGACACCCTTCTGTAGAGAATACAGCAAAATGTTTATGATGTTTTTGTAACACTCTCACTTGTACCAACAGACAGCTAACTGGCTCTTTATTGATTCGGACTGTGGACTGGGTGTGTGAAAGTGTCCTCAGCTGAGGGTATTTTTTGACATTGCTGTCATCATCACTTTAAATAAATAAGTATCTTGATCAACTAGAAGTTTACTGGATTCAATTGAAAGACTATCTCAGCACCCTTTGGGCCTCAAAACCCAACAAAAGTAGACGTACATCTTACTGCGAAACACACATCTCCCCATGTTTGCATACATTTAAATATATAGATAATAAAAAGATATATAGATAATAGATATAGAGTATTCCTCTTAAACTGTGATGTTTGGAAACGATGCTACAGCGACTTCCTGTTTACATAGTTGATTGCTCATGATTGGACAGCGCTAAAAACGTTCCCTAGCAACCGATTTTCACATTCCTTAAGTCATTAGCGCTAGCTAAGATTTAGTAGCATAGCTTTAATAACGAAGCTAGCTTAAATGTTAGTCATTAAGAACTTAGGCAGGACTTTATATTCAAACTTAATGGATTTATCCACGCTTTGTTCTTTGGGGTAAGTTTGTCAGTGTTATAGTGAAACAATTCACAGATAATAAATAATAAGAGTTAAGTTATTACAAGGCACGGACTGAATATGTGTTAGCTAGCTAACGTTAATTGTGTTAGCTGGTGCCAGCAGCCTGCCTGGCGGGATGTATTGCCCTTCAGGCTCGATAAATAGTGACCAACAGCGGCTTCACTGTCAGCAGCACACGCGGTGGAAGATGGAGAAGTGGAGCACACAGTTTGGCATTGCAGAGGGTTTTTTTTTTGGAAACCGCTTTTATTCAATACAGGAACTGAAGGGGGGAGAGGAGGAGGTGCACTGAAGTTGGAGCTGTGACCACATACTCTCTCTCTCTCTCTCTCTCTCTCTCTCTCTCTCTCTCTCTCATATCTCTCCCCCCCTCCCCTCTGTCTTCCTCCAGTCGGGTTTGGGGAGATCTCTTTTGGAGCTGGAGAAGAGAGTTTGGCTGTCTCTCTCCTCCAGCAGCCGCCGAGGCTTCTCTGCAGCCTCCCGCCGCTTCATCATGGATCTGTGGACTAAAAGAGTCGCTGGGATTATCGCTCAGGTCGTCCTGCTTCTCTGCAGCTCGTACGGGACAACCGGAGAAGGTGAGCAGGCTGTGCGCTTCTTTACTCCCCCCGGAGGAGACGGAGTGAGTCCGGGCAGCGCAGACCCGGAGGGGGGGCTTTATACCTCTGTCATCTCCTGGAGAAATGATGTTTCAGTCTCATTTACTTCACCAACAATCTGGGAAAGTGCAGAGCTTTCTGTTTTTGAAGGGGCTTTTGTGCAGTTGTTAAATATAATGTGCATAATGATTTAATTTATGCGTATTTATGAGAACTGGATTAGTTTTAACAATGACTAACATAGTTATTCTTTCAGCATAACTTCTGTCTATTTTTTATACTTTCATGCAACGTCCTTGCCTTTATTTATTTTATTTTACTACAGTTTAAGCACCTGATTAAAATGCCTCCTGGAAAGCTCTGCATGTTAGGATGCTGCTGCACAGAGAAGGGTTCTGTTTCACAGAGCTGAATGTGAGGCAGCAAAAAAGGTCTCAGTTGTGTGTTGTTACCCTCCGTGTGCTGGAAGAAGGACACTAATAAGCCAGTGCATACACTGTGTGCATAACACAAGGTTATCTGTTGTCTTTTTTGGTTAATTTGGTGCTCAGTGCTGCATGATGTGTGTCCTGGGACTGAGCCACGCTTGTGCTCACACACCCCAGAGAGTGAAGGTGTGTGAGAGGGAAAAAGATTGTATGCAGTTTGGGGAGGTGGTTTTGATTTCTGTTATTTCTGAAAAGGGGAAATACCAGTTGTTCTTCCCTTAAGTGCCATTAAGTGCATGTTTGACATCAACATCGGGCAGTTTCCTGAAGCTATAGCAGTGTGTGAGTTGAAGTGGGGCGTTGCTGTTACGCTTTCCCACCTGAGAGAGGAGAGAGAGAGAGAGAGAGAGAGAGAGAGAGAGAGAGAGAGAGAAAAGGAGGGAGATCCAAGAGAAGAGAAACGGGACAAGAGAGAGAGGGCAATGATGCAATCTATATAATTGAAACAGATGGCAGAAAAAGTCCTCCGTCCATTCACTGTTTTATTCTCCTCTTCCACGACACAATGATCTCTTGTCCTGCTCATTTCTTATTCTTTATCCAATTCTTTGCTGTTAAAGATGTGAATGTGTGCAGAATACTATTTCCATCTTCCTCTTTCTCCCCCATCCCCTCTTGCTTCTCTCTACCTGGCTCTCATCTTTCCTTACACCCACCTGAATTGCCTTTATCCTCTTAAACCCCCAGTTAGCTGCAAACTTTGCTAACAACCGACAGATCTTTATTTTAAATTCTAGTGGACCTCCCAACGTTACCAACATGACAATCATATATATCAGGCTGAGTATAAAATGTAAAAGTAAAACACAATGAACACCTTCAATGAAGAGTTGCAACAAGCATAACACAATATGAGATGTGATTCAACCTTCAAGCTGCATAAAAGGAAACTAAACTGGATATTAATGTATTTTGGAGGATATTTTACCCGAAGCAACATGCAGCCTAATCATCCAAGAAGAGTCGGCTGTAAGATAGTGAGAGAGACACACAGACTGCGTCCTCTACAGTCAGACAGATGAAGAAGACGAGTGCATATGAAGACAATATAGCACGTCAGAGTATAGCTCCTTCCTCTTGCCCTCACCCAAACATCTGATTCTCTCTATTTCCACTCCTGCTGTTTATGACTCTCAGTCCTCTTCTTTCTGACTCGTCCGTCTCTTCTTCTTGTTTCTTGTCGGCTTCTTTCCTCCTTTATCCCCCCCCCCCCCCAACACATTTGTCTCTATTTCTTTTCATACGCACTATTTCTTCTCCTTCCTGGATCTCTGCTCTCCTGCTGCTGTGTTGCTCTTTCTTCTCAATGCTGCCTCTTTTTCTTTCTCGTCTCTTCGATACCTGTTTTTTCTTCTTCTCCCTGTTTCGTATCTACATCCATTAATCTTTCTCCCTCCTGCTGCTCACTTCCACTGCCGTTGCATCTGAAGGTGTTTACATTTGGTTTCGACTGATAGAGTTTGGGAATATTTTATGATACTGTTCAAGAGAATGTCTAGTTTCAATACTTTTTATTTGATAGCATACTTTAAGTTTATTTAAGGCTCTGCGCTCCTCCACAGATGTTGATCCTCACTCTGTCGCATTACACCTCTGCGCAGGTTGAAGGTGGGTGCAGCTTCATGAGGTAACCTGACTTCATGTACCAACAAGAATAATAAATACGTCATTTATCCCACATGAAAAACAGTCTGTAAACGCCCACACTGTCCTGAGAAGGGCTTTAATCAGCCAATGATAACACTTTAATATCAACTATTTGAGCAGATAGTAACCATGTATTTGATAAACAATAACACTCTGAGCAAAGATTTAGTAAATGTGATCATAAATATAAACAGAAATGGGAAGACAGCTTTCAGTACTTGACAGTTGTTGGTATTCTTGGTTGGTTTCTGATTGGCCGGATGCTTTCGGGTTGTCCGTCCCATTCTCGTGAACGTGATATCTCAGGAACTTCAGATTTGAACGTGGTGGTCCACTGTGATCTCTCAAAAACTATTATGTGGCCATAACTCCCCCAAATGTCTAATGGGATCAAATGAAGTGATGACATTTTGGTGATGTAAACTGCAACTTGACTGGTTGCAAGGCAGTAATAATTGTCCTACCCCCGTAGTGATGTCATATCTGATGTGGACAACACTGAACCATCAGCATATTTCATTTAAGTTTGATATTGGCCCAATGTATCAGTCAGTTTGTTTTGGTGCAGTTCTCGTTACGAGCAGTGTTTTCCGCTGTCTCTCTTCACTGCGTTTCCTCTTTGGTCGGTCTTTGCCTTGACATTCTCTCTCTGTGCATCTGTATATGTCTCTGACCCAGCAGCACACTCATCCTGCACAGACCATAAACCACAGCAGCATAATAAGTTAAGATTACAGAGGTGGAGGGATCCCAGCCGCAGGCTTCAGACAGAGCCCCCCCCCCCCCCCCCCTGCTCGTTATGGAGGTGGTAGTAAACAATGTAGAAATGCGTACAGCCACAGCTCTGGTGACTTGTAAGCTGGAGCAGCGAATGAGCTGCTAGTGATGAGATTCCAGGAAGTGAGTGTGTGAAACAAGCTCTCCTGCAGGGCCGTAAAGTCACTCTGCATTTAATCCCCGTTCCAATATTACAACATGAAAGAGCCGCTGTGTTTTTTTAGCAGCTCAGAGTGTGACAGCCAAGTGTTAACAGCGATGTGTCTTTGAGCCGCTGGAAACAGTGATTTGATTGTTTTACAGGGTAGTTTCAGGTGTTCAAGGAAAAACAAAGTTCTTTATACTTTTCTGAGCAACATAGAGACAATGATTCCTTAAAGGTTTGAAAAAGCTATTTAGCAAATGTGTCCTGTGGTTTACGTAGATACTGTATAGTAAGTAGCTTAAAATAAACACTGTGTGGCTGGTAGCTACAGCTCCCATAATGCAATGGGTTGGCCATTAATCATGGTGGTTTGATCCCCCGCTCCTCCCGTCCAGATGTTGAAGTGAACTTTTCAAGTTCTCTTAAAAAGTACAAACATCTGCTGAATGTAATACGATAAAAACACGTGCATTCCTTGTCTGTCGTGGTGAAAACGTTCGCAGGATACAGAATGTGGAAAGTACAGATGTGTCTTTCTCAGGTTGAGAGTTAATGTAATGTAAGAGTACATTTGTCGCAGACTTATTATTTGACAGATCTTCGAGGTCAAACTGTTTCTCTCTGGATTTTTCCTTTTCAGTTGTCCGTGTAACCTCCGGCTTCCACCTCATTCAAAGATGCAGGTTCAGGGTTTAGCAAGTTCAATTTAAGACCTTTTAATATCAATTAGAATGCATACAAGTGTAAAAGTTTAAAGAAAACTAGTAGGGACGATATGGCCTTGACTTCTTGTGTTCTTTTCCCCTCCTGTACTTATAGTATATAATAAGACTTCCTAATACAATTAAATGAATGCATCCTGGACCTGGATAAGCAGCAGAAAGACACAACAATAGCTGAAACATCGACGGCATATTCAGAACCTTTAATCAGGATCACTTCCACTTCCTGTATGTTTAAACTGTTTGCCTTACTTTCAAGTTGATCTCACAGGTAAACATACCACACAGCTCCAAAACGATGTCAGATACACACATTACATTAAGAGGCATAGCATGTATACATAACTCAAAACATGTAATCAATCATTTCAAACAACGGTGTTAGAACAGAAAACATCCCGCTCGTACATAACCTTCTGTAAACTCCTCCCCTGTGTCCTCGCCCACTCGTTGAGCATTTAAAAGGTTTTAATGGAGATGCTGAGAGTCAAAGATTTGATATTATAAGATTGAAATTTGAATTTAATCAAAAGGAGTCTGAAACACCGCAGAAGAGTTTAGCAGACCTTCCCTGAATAACAATAATAACACCATTAGAGACGGTTGTGTTCTTCGTTCTTTACTGTTTATTGCTTCTCTGCTGCGTCTCTAATTGTGCCCTCAGAAAGTTTTGCTGTCTTATAACTTGTTTTGTTCTGATTTATTTCACGGTTCCTCTGAGCTCTGCAATATTCAGAATTTCTGTCCGTATTAATTACTGGATTTAATTAGCTTTGCTGTATTGTTCGCTCGTGGTTTTCCTCAGACGCTCTCACAAATCCTCCTGATTCTGTGATTACTTTGCTTCTGTTGCTCTGGATTTCAACTGCTTGTGGACACATAAACCTTGTTGTGATGTAAGCCTTGCTGTTTAGTTGTGGTATAGAAGTGCACTTCTACTGTACTTACTAGTTAAATGTGTACAAAGAACTGAGGACAGAAGCGTATTTGGTTGTACGCCTCGTCAAGCTGCAGGAGGCTTTTTCTTTTCATGTTGATCGGGATAGAAACAGAACAAAATGTTACACAATACTTCTACACTTATGAGGACCCATCCTGTAGCCCCTAACCATGCCTGAAAATCAAATCAAAATGTAACATCAAGTCTTAAAGTGGAGTTTAGTTGTTTTAGGGGAGTACTACTGCACTGTCTACTAGCATAACACGCTCAAATCTTTGTCCAACCTGACGGAGGGCAGGTTGCACTGTGGGTAATGTAGGCTAAAAAGAATGCATGAAATAAAAATAGATTTTGACCCCATTTTCAACTGTCCATCGTGACTTTGTGACGTAATGCTTGTGCAGTCTGCTTTTAACTCACAAACAGCCCCTTGAAGAAGTGTAGGAAGACCAATCATGTCGTCACGCTCAGGTCTAAAGATCAAATTGGAAACAGACCATCAGAGTTTATTGGTCTTACACTTCCCTCTCAAGATCTTTCTCAGCAGCTCGTCCTCTGGTGTGCAGCGTATGTGTAGGTGGATGGAGTGATTGTAGTAATGAGCATCGAGTAGATAATAAGTAATATTGTAGAGAGAGAAAGAACATTGTCACAGTGTGCTGTTCCTGGTTGTTTAAATTATTATTAGGCTTTTGAAGTGGCTCCTTGTGTGTGCTAAATTGGTCCCCCACGTCTTCTATGATGAAGTTGTCTGTGTGATCGCTGAACATTGGTGCAACATTGAGACTTAAAAGAAGCTCTTGCTGTTTAATTTTGTGGAGCCAAACTTATAATGAATTATAATTGTTGATGGTTTTGTGATCCCCTGCACATTCGACCTTTTCCTGTCGTTCGTTTAGGTGCTGATGTATTACACCGTATCACATGTAGTAATTAAACCTTTGGTCTCATCCAGTTGCGTAGAGATGTCACAAAGAAACGTGTCATCATACTGCTTGAAGGAGAAAGAGCAACTCTGGCATTCATTAGGAGTCGTGTTTCCGATTGAGAGTGAACCATAACGGTAAAGTTGCGATCAGGAAAACCAAAACAACGAGTTAAAAGAGGCTAAAACGCTCAATATAGTGTTTGTACCTTATATAGCAGTTCCTGATTCAGAGGACCTGCAGGGTCAAGTGATACTTCTCTGTGGAGCGACAGAACGAGCAACTCTTCTCACATTACATGTAATCATTTGAGCTTTTCTTAATATAAAATGATTATTTAGTGCAGCTTTAAGCTCAGTTATTTCTCCACCAAACTGCACCCCGGAGAAAACAGAAAACAATGAGTTCACTTTATCGACCTCCACAGTGATGCCACATCTACAGCCATTATCATGCCGTCAACTTCTAATTAGAATTAAGCAATGAGGTTACTATTACCCGTGCAAGGTGGGTAAGTACCCTGAGGGGATATTTCGTTTAACAGATTCACATCCATACTTGAGGCGTTATTGACAGAGATGGATCAATAAGCAGAAGAGTTGTGTGAAAGAAAACAAACGAGAAGAAAAGACTCTGCACCTGGGAAAAGAAAACACACACACACAAACTCTAATAGAGAAAGAATTATAACAAACCCTAAATATTTCACACTAAAGGAAAAAAAGGTGTCAAACTCTTTATTACTTGTCAAATAGGACTTTGGATTGAGACTGTTTGCCGCCTGATTAGATAAGCACAAGGGATATTTAATACTTCTTTTGCTGAATTAAGGATGAATCGATATCTAACGATGACCTCTAACGATGACCTCTAACGATGACCTCTTCAAAGGGGAAGGATGTGCAGATAAACAGACGTTTTACAACGTTTAAGAAAGGAAATTACAGTTGAGGGTTTGGATTGAGAGGACAGATAAAAGAAAAGCATTGTCATCAGAAGCTGATGACGGTTATGATAAAATCTTATCGCCTTGATGGAAAAGCTTTTGTACCCCGGGGAGAATCTGCCATTTAAAAGCCATAACCAAAAAGCAAACCTCCCTGAAAACAATCCGTTGTCCTTCAGCCATTTATTCCCCACAGAGCCCACCTCTAGTACATCATTCACTTAATAATCGCAGACTTTTCTCTCCACATTTCATTTGTTTCCAGCGCCAGGGGC